>NC_142804.1:52309649-52464649 GCF_049724085.1 Artemia sp. Qi Xiang Cuo | reverse complement strand
ATTGGCTTTTAGCCAGTTTTTCGGTATTTATATTTTGGCTAGAGACATGTTAAAGGTGTGCCACTGGGTGAGAAAATTTGTAGGACAGTTTCTTTCTGGAGTGTTTTGTTTACATTTTTATATTGTTTAAATTCTCTTTGAAATGCTAATAGTAGAATATTCTCCTGTGTGGGATGCTCTATTATTTGTTTGATGTATACACTTTTTGATGATAACCTGGCCCATTCTCAGCTGTCATGTAATTATGATGGGGTGTACCCTAATTTAAGTTCAAGCTTGTTGTATTGTAAAGAAAGCAGTTTTCATTTTTTTTTTAAACTCTTATTCTGCTATTAACATTGTCAGACTCTTTTTATATTAGATCCCATTTTGATTTTCCTTCTGTATTTTATTTTTCAGAGCTTGATTATCCCCCTTCGAAACAATTTACCGTTTTATGCTAAATATTTAGCCCTTAGTATATTAAGAAAAATAAATATATTTTTTACTCAGGGTAAATTCTTGTTACTTTTCAGGACCTGTAAATTAGTCTATTGCTGTCTAAAAATGGTGAGACAAAGCAACTGCTGAAAAACTGAGCATGGAAATTGAATATATTGTTGAGGACGATTATGAAAATGTTCGACTTTTAGCTGGTGAGTCTGAATGATTGTAATTGATTGTGATTGTAATCTGTTAGTAGATTAGAAGCATTATAGTTTATAGTTTTTGACTTGTTTTATAACTTTTGTATTAATCAGGATTCCTTTTTAAATTTATCTTGATATGAGGTACGAAATTTATTTTCACACTTTTGAATCTCTAAAATTGAACAATTTTTCTATATAGGCTTTTTAAATGCATTATTTTACATAGTTTGAAATTATTAATAGCATCATTTGTAAGGTGTTTTGGTGTCTCCATTACAGGGGGGGGGGGGTCAACCAATCAAGATTTAAAAATATTGAAAAGCAAGTTGATTCTAGTAACTGAATATGAACAAAATGTCCAATTGTTAGGGGGTGGGGGTGTCAAAGAGAATTACCTAGTGGGTAGGGTGGAATAGGGATTATAGCCGACAAAAGTAAAAATCTTAGACACAACTTCTGAGGGAAGAGGATGCTTCAGAATATATTTTGGGAGAGGGATATTAAGAAGGGGCCTTTAGACCCTCCCTGCCTTTGCGTGTTTAGGTATGACCATTTGTATAAACAATGATTACTACAATTTGGTAGTAATAACGTTGACACAATATAAAAAGTGTAGAAATATTTTGATAACCAAAAAAAAAAAAAAAATAGCATTTGCTATTTCTTTTCCACCGCATGCTGGTTTACCTAGTGAAAGCCGTTCAAAATCTGATGTGTGTTGGAGCTTGACCCCCCCCCCCCCTTTTATGCTTCATTAGGGAAGACATTGTCAAAAAGCTTTCATTAGCACCCAGTAAAATGTTGCAAGTTTATGTTTTCTGAGATGATTGAAGGTTATTTTGTAGAACAAATAGGCTTGAAAAGCTCCCCCCCACAAGATTTTGACGAAAATAGGCCACTTGACCTAAGGTGAAACACCTCACGTCGCCCCGGTTACATAAATCTGGTTACTACTGTTTTTTATATACAATTGAAGTCCCCGTTTTGGAGGAAAAAGAAGTTGCCCACATGTGTAATAACTAGTAAGAAAGGTCAAGGGTGAATCAGGATGAACTAATCATAGGCAGCGAAAGTGCGCTGCCTAAGTAAAGAGCGTTGTTGGCACAGAGTATTACTTTTTTTTTATTTACCAGGACATTTTGTATAGAAGGAGTTGAAGGAGAAACTACAACTTGATAGTAATAACGCTGACACACTATAAAAAGTGTAGAAATATTTTGATAACCAAATATAAACAAAATTAGCATTTGCTATTCCTTTTCTACTGCATACTGGTCTACCTAGTGAGAGCCGTTCGAAATCTGATGTGTGATGGAGCTTGAACCCCCCCCCCCCCTTATGCTTCATTGGGGAAGACATTGTCAAAAAGCTTAGTACCCTGTAAAATGTTGCAAGTTTATGTTTTCTGAGATGATTGAAGGTTATTTTGTAGAACGAATAGGCTTGAAAAGGTTTTCAAGTTAGAAAACTGAAAGTTTGTTGAAAACTGACATAACGAGTGAAAAATCAACCAATAGGTCGAATTAAAAACTCGCAATTGGAGAAGCATAGGGCCTCTCTGGAGGCAAGTCTGTTAAAATATCAAAGAGAAAGGGAAGTATGGGATGTGCAAAAGCTTGAAAAGGATGAAAAAAAATCCGTATCACGAAATTTAGCAATTATTATGCAGGGTTGTTTTTCGTCTATAAATGAAAATGACTTCTCAGGAAATTTTAGACAACAGACTTTAAATTTAATTTTATATAGAATCAAACCATATTTTCTCCCTTCGTCCCCACCCCCTAGATTTTGAAAAGTACCTTTCTCTTATGTTTTATTGAAAACTGTCCTACTTTTATTGAAAACAAGCCGACAAAATGCCACCCTAGATTTTGAAGAAAAAAATATTCTCCCCCCCCCCCGGCCCTCCAATTTTAGTGAATCGATGACATTGCTTAAGCACCGTTTTAGATTTTCGAGATGATTTTAGTGCCCTAAAAACCACGTTTTTCATATTTTTCTTGATGCAAATTGATCGTATCATTTTCCTCCTAGCATAAATTTAGCGTCTTCAAAAATCTTGTCAAAACTAATATAGGTCCAACGAAACAGATTAGTTTTCTTTAGAAATCCTTTGCCTTTATGGTACTATATGGCTCATTTTTTTATTTTACACTGTCATTTTCACGTGACTTGGGAAAATCGGTTCAAACTTTGCCCCCCCCCCCACCAGGATTTTGACGAAATTACGCCACTGGATCTAAGGTTGCTGAAACACCTCACGTTACCCCAGTTACGTAAATCTGGTTACTACTATTTTTTCTATACAATTAAAGTCCCCGTTTTGGAGGAAAAAGAAGTTGCCCACATGTGTAGTAAGTAGTAAGAAAGATCAAGGGTGAATCAGGATGAACTAATCATAGGCAGCGCAAGTGCGCTGCCTAAGTAAAGAGCGATATGGACACAGAGTATTATTATTATTATTTTTTACCAGGACGCTTCGTATAGAAAGAGTTGTCGAAGAAACTTCAAAAAAAGCTCATTCGATTGGAAATTGAAGGGGCTATTGCCCTTATTTAATAGTCGAAAGTGACTGGAGGGCAAATAACCCTCCTTCCACGCCCACCATTTCCCCAAACATATCCAATCAAAATTTTGAGATAGCCATTTTGTTCAACGTAGTTGAAAGGTTCGGAGAATAACTCTTTGAGGTTTGCAATCCCCCCCCATAGCCCTCTGGGCAAGGTTTGTAAGTTACGCCCTGGGAGCATATAAGGTGTATATAGAAAAAGTGATCGTAGAAACTTCGGAGGGGGTTATTGGGTTGGTAATCAGAAGTTATAGTGCCCTTTTTTAAATTCAGAGTGGTTGGAGGGTGGATACCCCCCCCCCCCACACCATTTATTTTCTTGAAATGTATCTTATAGAAATTTTGAGATGGACATTTTTTGTCTTAGAAACTTCGAAAAGAGCTTATTCGATTGGTAATTGAAAGGGCTAGTGTCCTTTTTGATAGTCGAAAGTGATTGGAAGGCAACTAACCCCCTCCCACGCCCACCATTTTCCCATTCACATTCAATCAAAATTTTGAGATAGCCATTTTGTTCAACGTAATCGAAAGGTCTGGAAATTATGTCTTTGAGGATGACAACCCCCCTCACAGCCCTCGGGACAAGGGTTGTGGCCTGGAGGCGTATAAAGTAAATATAGAAAGTGTAATCGTAAAAACTTCGGAGGGGGCTCATTGGATTCGCAATAAGAAGTTCTAGTGCCATTTTTAAGATTCAGAGTGATCAGAGGGTGGATACCCCTCCCCCCACATCTCGTATTTTCCCTAAATGTTTCTGATAGAAATTTTGAGATGCCCATTTGTTGTCATAGAAAATTCGAAAAGGACTCATTTGATTGGAAATTGAAAGGCCTAGTGCCCTTTATAATAGTCAAATGTGATTGGAGGCCAACAAACCCCCCTCCCACCATTTCTCCAAACACATCCAATCAAAGTTTTGAGATAACCATTTTGTTCAACGTAGCTGAAAGGTCCTGAGATTATGTCTTTGAAGTTGACAACCCCCCGCCCCCCCCCCACAACCCTTAGGGTAGGGGTTGTAAGTTAGGCCCTGGGAGCATATAACGTTTATATATAGAAAGGGGGGTCGAATAAACTTCGGAAGGGGCTTATTGGATTGGTAATCAGAAGTTCTAGTCCCCTTTTTAAGATTCAGAGTGATCAGATGGAGGAACCCCCCCCCCACACCTCATGTTTTCCCTAAATGCATCTGATAGAAATCCTGAGATGGCCATTTGTCGACTTAGAAACTTCGAAAAGAGCTCATTCGATTGGGAATTGAAAGGGCTAGAGCCCTTTTTAATTGTCGAAAGTGATTGGAGGGCAACCAACCCCCTCCCACGCTCACCATATCCCCAAGCACATTCAATAATAATTTTCAGATAGCCATTCTGTTCAACGTAATTGAAAGGGCTGGAAATTATTTCTTTTGAGGATGAAAACCCCCCACAGCCCCCAGGGCAAGGACTGTAAGTTGTGCCCGGGGCATATAAGGTTTTTATAGAAAGGGTAGTCGTATAGACTTTGTATTGGATGGAGGTCATTTGATTGGAATTCAGAATTTTTAGCGCATTTTTAAGAGTCAAAAGTGATCGGAGGACAATCAGCCCCCCTTAAGCCTATCATTCCCCAAAACATATCCGATTGAAATTTTAAGAGAACCGTTTTGTTCAGTATTGTTTAGAGATCCAGTAATTATGTCTATGGGGATGTCAACCTCTTCACCGTCCCCAGGACAAGGGCTGTAAGTTAGGCAATTCGTTCATTGTTTACACATAGTATATGTTATTGAGAAAGGTATGCATGTTTGAACTTTACTTTCCAAGAAGACGAAGGGTATTCAGGTGAGCCTTTCAGAGAATGTTGTGGGGAGTATTGAACTAAATCAAAACACGTTATGTGCATACGGATTTTCAAAAGGGTGCAACTATAATTTCAGTTTGTTTTGAATTCAACATACAAATAGCAACCCACCCTATGGATTATTATAGAAACAAATTGAAAAGATGTAAAATTTCATTTATTCCATGAAAAGGGTTATATCAATAAAAGAACAATCAGAAATTAGTGAAAAAAATTTTCCCACAAAGCAAGTTTTTCAAAGAAAAGTAAAGAGCTCCATTAAGCCAAGAATAAGCAGAAATTAAGTCAAATAATCTTCCACGCGTAAAACTGCCACAAATCACTATCAATAAATAAATGAAACTCAAAACGGACATAAATTATAATAAATAGCCGAGTCAAACTCAAAACGAGCAAAAGTTAACGTGAGTAGGGCTGATAACCCTCGTACCTTCTCAAGACCAGAATATAATTTGTGCTTTACTGAAAACAAAATTAATTTTAAATGTTTCTACTTTTATTACTTTCATAAATAAAAAATTATCAAAACTTTAAGGAATAAATATCAGTATATGTCAATTGAACCAACAATCTACGGTCTTTTTTTTTTTTTTTTTTTTTTTTTTTTTTTTTTTTTTTTTTTGCAGTAAAGCGCAAATTATGTTCTGGTCTTGAGGAGGTATGCTGGTTATCAGCCCTACTCACATTAATTTTTGCTCGTTTTGAGTTTGACTCGGCTATCTATTGTAATTTCTGTTCATGTTGAGTTTCATTTATTCATTGATAGTGATTTGTGCTAGGTTTACGCTTGTAAGATTATTTGACTTCATTCTGTTCATTCTTGGCTTAATGGAGCTCCTTACTTTTCTTTGAAAAACTTATTTTGTGGAAAAAGTCTTTTAAATTAATAAGAGTACAGATCGAACAAGATTGAAACCTCAATTCATTATGTAACAGCCCACACAGAGTGCGAGGGCTGGTGTATTGCCCTCCTCCGGAAAATTCCCCTACCGAGAATCAAAGTCACTTGTTATATATTTTCATGAACAGTCAAAATGCCTGATTTACAAAAATGGCACTATCAATTGTGATAATCATACGCTATTTTCAGTTTTGTCTGACAACCCTTTTCCACTCTGGACAGAAACATTGCTAGGCTTGGAGATCTGTCCCTGAATTCACAGCTTCATAATTAATTAGTTGATCAGCTTGGCAAACCTAGCGGCATTCCCAAAGTTTTTGCTAGATTTTTCTTTAGTTAGGTCAGTGTTTCCATGTGACTTATTTCGGTGGTTAAACAATAGAAAGAGTTTAATTCGAGGGAAAGTCAGAAGAAAATGCCAACTGAAAGTTTGGTCTTTTTTATTTTTAACCAATTTAACATATATTATGTCTTATTTATGTACAGTTAACTCCATCACCCTTTCGGATCGGTAAATCATACCCGAAGTAGTGTTGGGCGATATTTTGATTAATCGATATATCGATGTTTTTACTTTCTATATATTAATATCGATATTTCGGATCAGTTTTTTGCTATCTCATGAATTTGCCGAAATTCAGCAACACAAATGGTAAATAAAATGTATTTTGAATAGCTTTTTCTTTCAAAATTCAAATAATATAAAATCAAACAATAAAAATAAACTTCGATTACATAAATGAATATAATAAAAACCCAGATTTGGAATTATTTGGGCTCAGGAAAAGAGAAAAATAAACTACTGGCTATTC
Organism: Artemia sp. Qi Xiang Cuo; assembly: GCF_049724085.1. Taxonomy (NCBI): domain Eukaryota; kingdom Metazoa; phylum Arthropoda; class Branchiopoda; order Anostraca; family Artemiidae; genus Artemia; species Artemia sp. Qi Xiang Cuo. The sequence continues at coordinate 52,457,896 of NC_142804.1, read as the reverse complement.
AAAAAGATCAGTATGTCAATGTTTTCCCCTGAAATTCGGTTCCGCCGTTCAGTGATTATCTGTCCAGCCTTTGAAAACATTTTTTCAGAAGGGACACTGATAGCGGGCACAGAAATGAATTTTAGCGTAACTTCATACTGGTAATTTTGGAACCCCATAGCACGATAATTTCACCACTTGAGTTGACAAGTTTTTCTTGAAACTGTTGGCTCCCTATTGAAAGTTTGCAGAGCCATGCCATATTCGGCTGCTGTCGAAGCATGCCCTGCATTGACTATAAGGACTTCATCATGTGAATCCTACAAACTGGCTTGATTCTGATATGACGGCATCGCAGGGACTGCGATGGTAGTTGTATCTTCTGATCGAGATTCAGCAGCTAGCAAGGCCAAATCTGTCTCGTTTGCAATTTTACTCTCAACTGGTAGAAGATCATCAGGTGAAATATGCATTTTCTTGAAACACGGGTCAAGATATTTGACATTTGCGACGGGTGTGACTTGACAAAAACCCATAAACCTACAATTTATTTTGTTCAGAAAAGGTTTTCAAAGTTGATCAGCCGCATCCGATAATCCACCAAAATCTACCTGAAGAAGGTGGCGTCTCAGAGGCCTTAACAAACGCAAGACCTTTGAGATGGAGGATAGCTTTTAGAAGAGAGCTCAATAGTTGCCTCTGCAAAGGGTGTAAGCACCGCAATCACGTTTGAAATAACACCCCACTCACTATCGGTGAGTGGGGTGGTCCCCTTTACTGAGAAGCGCAAGCGATCTTGTTACCGACTCTTTCAAATCTTGTAGACTACGCAACATAGTGAAGAACGAATTCCATCCAGTGGTCACATCAGGTTTTAGTTTTTTGGTGCAAACATTGTCAATAGAGATTTGAACCTGGCACAAATTGTCGATAGCTACAACACTACGTCTGAAAAAGCTGACAGTATTTCTAGTCTTTTGGACGAGAGGCAGCAATTCAGTAGTATCATTAATAACAACCCCAACATCAAGTTTAAAGTATGTGCGAAGCACGTAGCATGTGTCCATCCTATACATACTTGGGATGCAGCATCCTTTAAGACCTGAACTACATTTGCTCCATTATCAGCTACTACAGCAACAACCTTTTCCTTGATCCCCACTTAGTGGCAATTTTCATAAGGTGAGCCTTAATAGCATCAGCAGTTTATATATGCATATAGACCCCGGCGCCGCGCCGGTGGACCGACCGAACGCCGCCGACGAGAGGCCCGGTTAACCGCCACCGAAGTGTCGCAACGCCGCCGGCAAAGGTGGCGGTGTTCGGCCGACTTTAAATAAATTTTGCGCCAATTCTTTAGTGCGTCAACCGCAATGTCGGAGCTTTTCCTTCTCGTGTGGTTTAGTATTTTGATTTTCCTGATTAGAAATCAAGCAGGGCTTGCACAATCCCCGGATTTTCGGATATTTCCCCAAAAATCTATGCGTACCCTCAAAAAAAATTGGGGTCCCCGAATCCCCGAAAATCACGCAATCACGGTGCCACCCCTAGCGAATTATCACCAGTGACTTTTTCTGCCAAATATTACTTTGCATACCATAATTCTTCACTACTCTCTTGTTCATTAATTTTCGTCTCTTTTGTTACTTTGCTTAAAAACCAGACAGATGGAATATGCTATTGCAAATATTGCAATATACACAGTTCTTCGTATGTTGACAAAAAAAGTATAGTCTTTGTGAAATGAGTTTAAATCATTTCGAAGGCAGTTTCCCACTCGCTACTTCTTACGTTGCTCGTAGACAAGAAATAAATTTTCCAAGTTGAATAGAATTATAGAACGCATTCACTACTATACAGCTTCAGCCTGTTGTTGGATTTCTAAATTTAATGTCGACATATTTTCTGCAGCTGAATTGTAATTTTGCATATTTTTTTTTTTTTTTTTGCTGTTTTTAGATAAGATTTTCTTGATTTTTAATACTCAACTAATGAACGCCTGATAGAAAATACAATCTTCTTTCTGGCACAGTTTTGCCCCCCCCCAAAAAAAAAAACAACCTTTGATTGAAACAAAATTTAGCTATAGACTAAGCTATGTACAAGGTTGAGGAATTAAAGATTGAACCAGAAAAAAATAAGATTCATAAATAAATTGTAAATTATTGCCTATAGGGGGATAGGGGGCTATCATTTTAAAATGATATTACCTCTTTTTTTTATTGAAAGCAAGGATGCCAAAAAGATAAATATTTTTTTCATTTAAAGTGGAGACAGAAGAAAATGATATCAAATTCCCTGGGAAACCGTTGAAATATTTTAATAGACCCAGGGCCCCCCATTAGAACTTGTTCATTGTCTTGGGTATTTTGCGATTTCTCATAGGCTACTGGCCTTATTTGACTTTTGTGTGTGCTCCCCTTTAATTAGATTCTTTGGATCTTATGGAATGCCGTGGCGAATCTATCACCCAGTTTTCCAATAATTTGAGGTATATCTGAATAATTTCGACATTTTTGTTGTTGTCTTTGTACCCCTTTACTCATACCCTCAATTTTTTTTCAAGGAACACTAAGCTGTTTAACGTTATTTTGCGTGTTTGTTTGAACCATATAGTGGCCTAGTTACTTATTAAGTAAATTATTTTTCTAATGAAAGCTGAGACGGTATCCTATCAAGATGGTATCCAGAGGGGGGAGGGGTAGGAAGGTATTAAATTTAAATGATAATAGCTCGAAATTTTATTTATTGAAAGCAGGGATCCCAAAAAGTTGATTTTTTTATTTAAAGCAGAGACGGCATCCTATCAAGGTGGTAACCAGAGGGTGGGAGGGGTATTGAGCTATCATATTTAAATGATAATGCCTCGATTTTTTTTTAAGCATGGGTGCCAAAGGCCAGGTCATAATAAAAGCTTTCAATTTGGGAGGTTCAAAGAGGAGTCTTTGACAGTCTTATGACCTCAAGGTACTAGATGGTGCAACGTTCTTACGTATCTACAGTGGTTTAGAAAATTCGATCACCCCACAAATGATAACCAAAAATATACACAAATGTAACATTTGGAATATTATAACACTTTTTTCAAAGCTTTGAATAAAAGCAAAAAAGTTCAAATACCCCTGACTACGCTTGAAAGCTATTTTAAAAAGAAACTCTTCAGAGATTTCCATGGAAATAACCATAGCAGAAGCTTTGAGCCTGTGTGGGGATCAAAGAGGAGTCTTTGTGTATTTTGACCACAGGTGACTTATTGTTACGACTTTCTTAAATTTGGTAATTCTTGTGAGCATTTGGAAATCAAAGCTTAAACTCAATAACTAATACTAAGTGCCCTAACATTTTGCTTGGATTAAAAGTGACGAACTAGGATGAAAATTTCAACATCTTCCTGGAGCTACTTCAGTCTGCACATTATTTCGTTTAATTACACTTAAAACGGATGAGCTTTTCATTTTTTACTTAAGAAAATATCTGGCACTTAATTTTTCTTCATAGCGAATAAACTATTAAGTATTTTTGTGTCATTGTAATTGAAGTGTTCTCATGTGAAGTGTTCATCCTGTATTTTTAAATTTGATAAATGTACTTCTTTTAGATGCAGTTTATAATTTGACTGATATTAAGTATTCTTGAGTTTATAAATTGGAATCTCCAAAAGAAAAAAAATGAATAATATCCAAAAGAGAAGCCAAAAGCAATAAAAAAAACAGCAGTTGAGCCTTAGCCTACGTGACATTTATTCTATAAAGAAGCCAAAAAAAAACTTTAAAATGCTTTTTTTTAAATTGTTATTAAAAACCAGTTTTTAATACAAGAAGGCTTCTTAAGAATCCAAAAGAGCAAAAAAAAACCCCAATCAAAATCAAAGTCGCCCATTTCAACTGTTTTGAAGGTGACAAAACAGATATAGGCAAAGGGCATTATGAAAAAATTAAGCTTCTAAGTTCAAAGTTATATTCAAAGTTTTTACCCAGATAACTGACGAATTTTGTGATACGGTATTTGAAGTTTTATATGCATCAATGCTCGATGAAAAAAACAACTAATTTTGACAATTATTTATGTTAAGAATATATAGCTAATAGATACTTCAACTACTCGTATTATGCAAGGGTTCTGAAACGCCACAGTCATTTCATTTCTACCGGATTTCTGCTTCTCTCGGTGAATAACAAAGAAGACCAATTTCCAGCCAGTGACTTGTGAATTTTTGAACTCATGAATAGGCTCGAATTTGTTGTAAATTTAAGCTGTGATTTGAGAAAGACTGATGAAAACATTAATGTTTGCGATCAACATTGATCGCGCCGGCGGCGCGCCGCTGATATCTTACCGGCGGCGCGCCGCCGATGTCTTACCGGCGGCACGGTGCGGCACGCTGTTTTTGGCCCCGCCGCCGCCGGTCTTCCCTCATCGGCGTGGCGTCGGGGTCTATATACATATATTAACCTAGATTACCTTATCTTAATTTATCTGTGACAGATATGTCCTTTTCCTTTACAGAATTTTTCAGACTAAAACAATTAACCTAGTGTGATCGGCTAGTTCAGCTTTGACAATATGCAAAATCCCAATTTTTCATTATATCATTATTTGTTGTGAAATTTTCATTCTCAGTTTGTAATATTTCGAACGTATCAGACTCGAGAACCGGAGGTGAATCCTCGTAAAAAAGATGCCAGGGTAAGATGTAAGATAAGGATAAATCAAATCAATTATAGATGAATGAATTCAAACCTGCTAAGAATCTGGAAGATGTATGCTGAAAATTTGCAGAATTTTCATGTGGTGGATTTTCTGCGGGTAATATAGGGGGTTAGAGACCCCTGAAAAATATCGGTTTCGATAATACGTTTCGATATTCGATGTCGATATTAGGTCCTAAATATCGATATATGATTGTCGATATCAAATATCGCCCAACACTAACCCGAAGGCGAAAATTGGACGCCTCGCTAGAATAAAACCAAGAATCAAAGTCACCTGTTATATATTGTCATGAACGGTCGAAATGCCAAATTTACTAAAATGGCACTTCCAATTGTGATAATCATACCTACGCTATTTTCAGTATTGTCTGACAACCCTTTTCCACTCTATAGACAGACACATCGCTATGCTCGGAGATCTGTCCGTGAATTCATAGCTTCATAATTAATTAGTTGATCAGCTTGGCAAACCTTGCGGCATTCCCAGAGTTTTTGCTAAATTTTTCTTTAGTTGTGTCAGTGTTTCCATGTGACGTATTTCGGTGCTTAAACAATAGAAGGAATTTTATTTGAGGCGAAGGTAGAAGAAAATGCCCACTGAAAGTTTGTTCATTTTTATTTTTAATTAATTTAATATATATTCTGCCATATTTATGTACAGTTAACCCCATCACCCTTTCAGACAGGTAATTCATATCCAAAGGCAAAAATTGGACTCCCCACCCCATGTAAGTACACCCCACATACCAATATTTAACAACTCCAAAGGCAATTGCTCCCTGTTTCAGGAGATATTAATGGAAGTTTATTTTTTCTTAGTCTCAATCCACTCTGATATTAATGTACACCCCTATGTACACCCCAAGGTGTAAAAGCCATAAGTGGGTAGTAGCTTTTTGCCGGAAGGGGGCCCTCTGTCAAAATCATGCACCAGCACAGCCCGAGATGTTCACTGTGGCGAGGTTTGAGAAACCCTCACTTTTTGTAAGGGAACCTCAAGTTTTAATTTGACGAAAAAATGTTATTTTACTGTTATTTTTCATTGTTATTGTTGTTTTCGTTTGGATTATGCATTTTTAATGGAGGCTATTTGGAAAATTTGCTACTCAAATAGACGTGATTTGGTGCAATATATTTTTATATTATAACCGAAAACAAGGTCTTTAATATTTGGCTTCAAATTTTTTTAACAATTTTTAAATACACTGAATGTCACTTAAAAGTAGACAGTTGAAAAACAGAACTCTTAACATGAAGTTTAAGGCACGTAAAATAAAATAAAAATATGTTTTTTCAAACTTTTTTTTTTATAACTTAAGCTTTATCAATTAAACAGTATCAATATCTATTGTTTCTAATTCTTAAAACAAAGCTGATCTTTGTCCAACTATGTCTTAATTTCTTTTGAAAAGCATAATGATGCTTAAGACAGGTAAACGTAAAATTTTAATGACATGAAATGCCAGTCTTTTTGAGGGCACTTGTAAATAAAATTTCATATTTAACCCTAGAAAGGTAAGCTTCCCAAAAAGTTACGTAGATGGTAAGTTTTCGTAAAAATTACTACTTGAAGAAACTTTGACTTCTAAAAATCATCATAAAATTATATTGTAAAATTAAGTTAGAATTATCAAAAAAAAAAAAACTCCAAATGTTGTATTAAGCAGGACAAAATATTGGTTTCATTTTTTAGAGTCACATAGATAAGCATGACTTCACATAGAATTCACTACTGAATAGCCTTTTCCAGTGGTTGCAAAAACTAGTTGTCATTCAACAAATACACGCCAGACAAATGCTATGGGTCGCTCTTTTCCCTTCTATAGATGCCCTTAAATGTTTGTCACCTGTCCCTTCCGTGGTTCGACTGATATTGAGTCTGATCAAATGCTGCAAAGTTGAGGCAGTTGCCTCAATTTTTTCTCCACATTATTGGGAGGGGTGAGTTGCCCCCAACCAAAAATTTGGAGAAAAAATTACTATATGTCTCATGGCCCTAGACTATGCAGATATGGACCTCTCTTGCCCCCCCCCCAATAATAATACAGGATATTAGCCCCTGGATAGGGGAACAAACAGGTTAAATCAGAAAATAGTCAAGTTCAGCATTTTCATATGCTATACCTGACGAAATTTGCTACGAAGCTTATAGACAACGTTAGAAAACTGATCTCATTTTATAGTCTGAATTAGCTTAAAAATTACGCAGCATTAATAAACAAAAATCAGTTTTCCTGAATAGGTGAGAAAGTTACGTAGATAATAAGCATATACAAATTTCTCAACTCATTCTTAATTTTCCCACATTGGGTCAGATAATGAAAGCTCAGTGACGGTAAACAACCAGTTAATCTTGGTATGAGTATATTGGGGAGATAAGGTCGTGCAATGCCTTTATTTCCATGGTAACTACACCACGCAGTTTGATATTGTAAATTTTACGAATGCTTACCCTTCTACGGTTAAGGCGTCCATTCCATGTACTTTACTCTGTCAACAATTCAGCTCTGTCCATAGACAAAAGGTATGTAATATTGAAATACCTTTCGTCTATGATTCTGTCTGTCCATTTTTTTTTCTACCCTAAATTGTATTTAGCCCTGTGGTAGCACAGTGGAGTAACCCTGTCTACTTGACAATACGGGGCCAGTGGTTTGATTCCCGCTGCCGTAAAGTTAGAAGACAGGCTTGCTACATGTCCCTGAACACCCAGCAAATGAAATGTCGAATACACGCCCTATGCTCCATCAGTGGCTATGGAGGATGTTTTTCTTCTTCTTTTATTTTCTAAAATAAATTTGGCGCTTGTGATCTTCGGATCCAGTTATCCTATTTTGTTTTATGTTTCCAGATTTTTATTTACATTCTAGGCTTTGTTTTAAACATAATATTTAGCAGAAATTAAAAGAATCCCGAAGAAAAGCGACTATTCTTTAAAAAATTATATAACCAGAAATTTTGACTAATAAAAGTAATTAAATAACTATGATTGACAGGCTACATGTCTTCTAATCTATTTCATGTGTCTCGTCAAATTATTTTCGGTGCACAGGCAAAGATCTCTCACTAGTTTCTAATTAATAGTCAAATAAGGAAGATGATTTCAGAGAGGGACTTTTACAAAAAGAAAGATCAAGGTATTCTAAAGTAGTAACCTTCCTAGCAAAGACTTCAACGTACTTCCTCTAGTTATCCATGTACCCTATAATTTTCTTTTGGGGAAGGGGGGAATGAATTTTAGGAACAGCAAAAGGCATAAAAATGTTTGTTAATATCATATAAAATTATGAATGGAAGCGCTCAAATAATAACCAAAGTATCTCACAAAAAAATCTGCTATCTGTGGGACATCAATCCGCGCATGGCTTCTAAAGAAACTATTACAAAACCTCTCACGTTTTGTATATCTGTGGATACCCTCTTGCCGCAGAAAATTCACCGTAGTAAATCTATTTGGGGAAACCTAAAAGATATGTGACCTTTAGTGGTTGCGCCTGTAGGCCCTCCTGTGTATTGGCATAGCTTTACAGTAAACAGTAGTAAGTACAAAGGCTAATATGTCAGTATTTTTCACTATAGAGTAGTGAGCTTAGGATCCAGCTAAGAATAAAGTATTTATGTAGCCTTTTTGCGTCAAGGCATCATGCTTACATTTAACTTTTCCGATCTTGGGAAGTTGACTGTTCACTCAAGTTATTCTTAAATAAAACAAAGAAAAAACTCCTTAAGGAATAATTCCTTTGTCCGTGTAATAAAATATTTGATATCCGAAAAATATGAACATTAACGTTCACATGAAATCTCGCGACATTTGTCCGTCATTATAATAACATTTCCTAAAGTTTTGAAGCTTTACTTTTTTCGAATAGTTACTAATATTTTCCATGTAATTAGTCTGTTTGAGTTGTTTTGGTGAAGTTGCGCCCTCCTACTAAATTAATTCTCGTGATTGTGCCTAGACCAGTGTCATAGCTCATGGTTAATTAATTAGCTGAATTCTATAATTCTTAATTAGCCGTAATTGAGATTTCCCTATCGAGCTGTAATGTTTCGCTCATAGAACAGTTGGATGAGCATTTCCGAAAGTATTAAAGCCACTTTAACTTTGAACGGCAAAAGCTCATTTTTAAGACATCAAATAGGAATATAAAAGTTAAATAAAGAATCGTCATGGATATTTTAATTTTGAATAAAAAATATATTTGTCTGAGTATAGACATGTGTCAAAAAAGATTACTATGGAGAATCATGGGCGCCGAAAAGGGAGGGTAGGGGCGGCCATGCCCCCCCCCTTGGAAATTTGGGACTATAAAGTAATTGTAAGGAAACCGAAGGAAAGAGAGCAGAATAGGGAAAAGCCATGGAAAAAAAGTTTGTTGCCCCCTTGTTGGCTACCTGATAATAGATTTTGACCCATAATAAGGAAAATATAAGTTCTAATTTGTGACTGAGTAACCCTTAACCAGTTTTCCACAAACAATATTTTTCTATATGATTTGGTTGGAGCAAAAAAAAAAAAATCAAATTCTTCATAATAATGAATGACAAGTAAATAACGATCCTTGTCAATAACGAAAGTATAAGAGCCTAACTATTGATAATATTCAGTCAAAGAATCAGCTTTTTATGGTGATCTTCAATATGTATTCGTTTATTAGTAATTAGTGCAGTTATTAGAACACAAGAAAGTTCGTATAATTATAGAAAACACAAGTAAAACAACTTAATAAGGGGCAATTTCGATAAGAATATGCCGTCAACTTTTGCTTGCATTGCAAGAGTACCCATGAACTGATATATGAAACCACTATAATCAGAAATGTTTCCCCTGAACGGAATGCTGGGAATTTCTGTATTTTCCCCCTTAATAGATACGTTTATATAGTTTATTATCAATTTTTTTCCGGGAGTGATTGTATTTATCTAGTTGTCACTTTGAAAAATTTTTAATTTTTTACCGTTATGAAGTATAAAGGTGTCAAAAATATTGGCCTTTGGTATTCAAAATTAAATTAAAAATTTTGAATTAAAAATTTTTATTTGATTTTCTTAATTTTATTTTTAACGTTTTACTTTGGACAAACTACTTTGATAACGTGTTACTTTTTATAAGCACTGAATCTAAAGGCATTAAATATTTTGGTGCTTGATAACCAAGTTCAAAACTGTCGACATTTTTAAAAAAAAACCGTCCAGCACTTCGGCATTGCTCAATAGAACTGAATTCTGGGTGTTTATACCTTAGTTTTTGTAAGTAGGCTATTGTTTTGTGTATTTTTGTAATTACTTGCTTTTTTTATTTTATATACTTTTACTTTAATTGACATACTTTTTCCATTGCCTTTAGAAAATTGTTTGTCTCTAAGCTTCATTAAATAAAGTTAAACAAAACAAGTTTTTTAACTGAAAGTAAAAAGCAGTATTAAAATTTAAAACGAACAGAAATTATTACGTATATGACGGAGGTTGTGCCCCTTCTCAACACCTCACTCATCACGCTACAGTTTTTTAGCACTTTAAAAAAATTTACTTATTGTTTTAATTAAACAACCTTTTTGTTTCAGGCGTCGTTTTTAAAGAATTGGGACAAGATTTAAAGAGGGAGATGTTGAGGAGGGGGCATCTCCCTTTATATACGTAATAATTTCTGTTCGTTTTAAGTTTTAATGTTGCCTCTTAATGTCAATTGAAAAAACTTGTTTTTTTTCTGATCTTTTTCTAAGTAACGCCAGGATACCTCCATCTCCACGGAAAAATATGCCTCCCCAATGAAATATCCTCTGGATAATTCAATCCTGGCAAAAATTTACCCCGGACAATTACCCTTAACATCTCCACGCATGAAGTTGAATCGGTAAAGAGAAAGTAAGACATATAAAGAAATTTTGTACATGAATTCCGGCAAATTCACCCAGTTTAAAATTTACTCTGAAAATTTTACCCCCTGGAAACTATCCTTTTCATTGAAAATTCTCCCAGCATCAAATTCGTCCTCCCCTCCCCACCCGAAAAATGTATGCATACTTCCCAATAGCAAATAAACAATGGGCGAATTTTATAACCTTTCCCCAGCGGCTGTAGGGGGTCATTTTATCTCCAAAGACATAGTTATTGGGCTTTTCAATTGTGCTGAACAAAAAACTATCTCAGAATTTTGATCGGACGATTTTGGGAAAAAAGTGGCATGGGATGGGGCCTAGTTGCCCTCCAATTTATTTGATCACTTAAAATGGGCACACGAACTTTTCATTTCCGTTAGAATTTCATTCCCTCTCCCGATGTTCTAGGCCCACTGGGTCTATACGATCACCCCTGGGGAAAAAACACGAACTGTTTGATTACCCATCGAGATCCAAACAGAGATCATTGAAATATTGATCGTTTTTTCTGCGTTACCAAAATTATTGTATTCATAAAACTTTACAGTTTCACGAAATGTAATTCAACATAACAGAAAAGATTTTTCAACTAAAGTAAGAAGCAAGTTCAAAACTTAAAACAAACATAAATTACTCTGTATATAAGGGGTACTGCCCCCTTCTCGACACTTGCGCATTAAAAAAAAGTTTTTTAGTGCTTTGATTTTTTTTTCCAATTGAGAATTTTCTTTATAAACTTGAAAAAAGGCCAAACTTCACAGTAAAGAGTAAAGACTTAAGATCTAAAGAAGAGACAGTCCCATTCATACAAAGAATAATATGTTCAAATAGGTTTCAAATCTTTTCCTTGCTTTCAGTGATTGTTTTCCAAATCATACCCAGGCCTAACCATGATATAAAGTGAGGTACCGGTCCCTTAAATCCCTGGTCAATTGCTTTTAAAATGTGTAAATCAATTATTATACGTTGATTAGTACCGTCCTACGTTTAAATTTGTAATTTCAATTTTGGATAAAATTTGACTATACTTAAGAAATTGGCGATGAATAGTAATTTTGGTGAAAAGTCCTTGTTAATATTACTATTAAAGAATTTCGGTTGGATGAAAAGGAGTATTATTGTTTGTATGGATGGAAATTCTGTGAGACTTTTGATCTTCTACATAACTGAAGCCATCACATCCTCTACAATAGGATTTTCTTATCGATAAATACATTACATATATATTTTTAAATACGTTGAAGTACTTCATATAAATTGAAAAATATTACCATTTAAATTTGCTGAAAACTAAGTTCCTAGCAGTATTTGCCACCCCAAGGAAATTTCATGGTGGGGCTGATGATAACCTGCCTTGTCTTTTCCACCTCTGTGCTAGTAGATATGGGAATGTAACTTATTAGCTGTATAGAAAAACATTTTAATTAATTCCTGCTCCCCCTTCCTCTCTCAATATTTATCTGAAGCCTCATGAAGAGTAAGCAGTTTGTCCATTAAAATGTACTTTTGTTGGAATCCACCCTACCCCCACCTAAACAGTGACTCACCCTCATTATAGCTGATACGCAATTATGGATCACCAAACATAGCCTAATTTCATTACAAATAAAGCGAATCAACTTGGTTGAATCCAGCTCTACCACGTGTGGCATTACTTCTTTTGCAACTGGGAAGCCTAAAATACAGTTATTAATACTTTTCAATCAATTAGCTTCTCAGAATTTTAAATTTATTGCAAATTCTTCCTCTTCGGGGTAAAGTCGTAGTTTGGTGCCATAAACCGCCTAAACTGTCACCCAACCACCACTGCTATTTTGGCGTCTAGCCCCCCTGGAAAATTTTCTGCCGGTGCCCTTGTGAAGAATTGTAGGAAAAACTGGGGAAAATGACAGACCGGGATGTTTGCAGAGAGGTCCTTTGGGTACGTGGCAGTTCGCACTGAAGCTTTTGCTTGATCAAGCGGGTTATGTCATTTTAAGAGGCAGGAGTAATAAGATTGGTGGTAAAAGATTACTTATTCTCTTCTTAGACTCTTTTGGGTGTAACATTGAAGTGTTGATTGTTCATGACTGGGGGTTTCAATTTGTTTCTGGGATGAAACAAATGGGGTTACACGGGGTTATACAGCTATTAAATTACACTGTCATAGGCTTTTGATCATAGGCTAAGTAAAGAACGTTGCACAATGTATTGCAATGTTGGCACAATGTATTATTATTTTTTTCTTCTTCTTTTTCCATACCAGGGCACTTCGTGTCGAAGGAGTTGTCGTAGAAACTTCGAAAAGGCCTCATTTGACAGTAAATCGGAGCAGCTCGGGCGGTTCTAAACAGTCGAAAGTGATTGGCAGGTAACTATCACCCGTTCCAGGCTCATAATTTCCCAAAACACTCATAACCGAAATTTTGAGATAGCCATTTTGTTCAGTGTAGTTGATTTCCAGATAGAAAATATGTTTTTGAGGAGGTCACTCCCCCACAACCTTCTGGGTAAGGGTTTTAAGTTATGCCTTGGGGGCATATAAGAACGATGTTGGCACAATGTATTATTATTTTTTTTTTTCCTTTAGACCAGGGCACTTCGTATCGAAGAAGTTGTCGTAGAAACTTCGAAAATGGCTCATTCAATTCGAAATTGGAGTGGCTTGTGCCCTTTTTAATAGTCGAAAGTGATCTGAAGGCAACTAACACCCCTTTCACGCCCACCACTTCCCGAAACACATCCAATCAAAATTTTGAGAAAGCCATTTTGTTCAATGTAGTTGATTTCCAGATAGAAATTATGTTTTTGAGGAGGACATTCCCCCACAGCTGTTAGGGCAAGGGTTGTACGTTACGCCCTGGGGGATATAAGCTTTTTATATAAGGTGTTGTCGTAGAAACTTCAAAATGGCCTCAATCAGTTGGAAATTTAAAGGGCTGGTGCTTTCTTTGATGGTCGGAAGGGATTGGAGGGCAACTAACCGCCCTCTCACGCCCACCATTTCCCCGACCACGTCCAGTCCAAATTTTGGCATATCTATTTTGTTCAAAGCAGGTGAAAGTTCTGGAAATTAGATCTTTGAGGATGACAAACCCCCCGCAGCCCTCAGGGTAAGGATTGTAAGTTATGCCCTGGGGTTATATAAGGTTTTAATAGAACGCGTTGTCGTAGAAACTGCAAAAAGGGCTCTTTCGGTTAGAAATTGAAATGGCTATTGCCCTTTTTAATAGTCAAAACTGATTGGAAGGCAACTAACACTCCTTCCACGCCCACCATTTCCCCAAACACATCCAATCAAAATTTTGAGATAGCCATTTTGTTCCACGCAGTTGAAAGTTCAGGAAACTATACCTTTGAGCAGGACACTCCCCCACAGTCTTCAGGGCAAGGGTTATAAATTATTCCGTGGGGGCTGTTGAAATCTTTGTCATAGAAACTTGAAAAAGGGCTCATTCGATTGGAAATTCAAAGGTCTAGTGCCCTTTTTAATAGTCGAAAGTAATTTGAGGGCAACTAACCCCCCTCTCTCGCCCACCTTTTCCCCATGCACAGCCAATCAAAATTTTTAGATAGCCATTTTCTTCAGCGTAGTTGATTTTCAGATAGAAATTATGTTTTTGAGGAGGACACTCCCCACAGCCCTCGGGGCAAGGGTTGTAAGTTAGGCCCTGGGGTCATAAGGTTTTTATAGAACTTTTTGTCGTAGAAACTTCAAAAAGGGCTCATTCAATCTGAAATTGAAATTGCTAGCGTCCTTTTTAATAGTCGAAAGTGATTGGGAGGCAACTAACACCCCTTCCATGCCCACCATTTCCCCAAACATAACCAATCAAAATTTTGAGATATCTCATTTTGTTCCACCCAGTTTAAAGTTCAGGAAATTATACCTTTGATTAGAACACTCCCCCTCCCCCACAGTCTTCAGGGCAAGGGTTATAAGTCATGCCTTTGGGGCATATAAGTTTTTATTGAAATCTTTGTCGTAGAAACCAAAGTTAAAACTTCTGTTACTCTTCTAAAGAGTCAAAAGGGATTGAAGGGGTCGAAAGGGATCGCTATTCTTCTGTAATTTTGATGTAGCCATATACCTAGAAAGAATTGTTTTCTGACTTCAAACTATCCAAATATTTTGCGGGGGGGGGGGGTAATTTTCGGATAAGAAAGGTTATTAGAATTAGCTAGGTGCTAGTTTTGGTTTATTACAGAATTTGGTTTAGTATTTAATAAGTAGCGGTTTTAGGCCTCATAATCAGGGGCGGGGGTATTTTCCGCGTTTTTTTTTCCTGGGGGGGGTATTCACCAGGGGGTATTTTCCAGGGAGGTGGGGGTGTTTTCCGCGGGGGGAGGTATTTTTTGCGGAAGAGGAGGATTATCCGTTGTGGGTATTTTCTGCGGGAAGGGAATATTTTACGCGGGGGGTTATTTCCGTGGGAGGTATTTTCAGGGGTTTTTTTCCATGGGGAGGGGGGATAATTTTTGGATAAGAAAGGTTATTAGAATTGGCTAGCTGCTAACCAAACCTTAGATCTTTGTTGTCTCGATATCAGAAAACTGCTATGCCGATTTTAAGGTTCATCTCCCTAAATCCATTGCAATATTAATTTTCCTTTGATATCTTGCTCTCTGACCCGACATGTCAAATAGATTTTTACACAAGAGCGGGATCTTTGAAAAGGATCTAAAATTTGGCGGGTTTGTTTTTTGATTTAATTCTGTATAATTACTTATAAATTATAATTAATTTGATTGATCAGGGTAAGAATTTGGTTTAGTATTTAATAAGTAGCGGTTATAGGCCTCATAATCAGGGGCTGGGGTATTTTCCGTGGGGGGTATTTAGAGGAGGGCATTTTCCGGGGGGGGGTATTTTCCGCGGCGGGGGGGGGGTATATCAAATCAAATAAAACGGCATTTTATTTAATTCTCTAATTCTTTTCAAAGCAAAGGCGGAAGCTAGACTCTTTGACCCTCTTGGATTCGGTTCATTAGCGTTCAATGATATAACATTTGGACAGAGGTCAACTACATTGGGCGAATTGAACTTTACTCACTCAGATTTTAATAAATTATCATAGATAGAATTCAGCCCAAATTCACATGTGTCCCGATTCAAAGCAAAATTCTTGAATAAGATTTTCTTTATTTCAAGAGTTTAACGAAAATTTTGCTTTAAACCCCGATCCCTAGAAATCAAAGAGACATTCTCGAACAAAATAAAACGGTCTGGAAAATTGAAAATATGTTCTGAAAGGGCTGAAGTAAAATCTTCAGACTTAGAATCTTGCTTTAAGGCCGAAGCAATAGCATCTTTATGTTGTAATAATCTCATTTCCGAATTCTGGTTAGTAAGTCCCAAATATAAGCTTCTGCAAGTACATGGTATCTGATAAACCCCATTTTGTTGCCTTAATGAAGTTAGATCCTTCCCAGAATTTAGAAAACTACCAAAGCATTATTACTCTTTAAAGCTACCCTTAGACCATTACTCTGTAAAATTCTTCTAAGTTTTTCACTTAGTCCTAGTACATATGTAAGGAACAAAAAATATCCTTGCCCCGAATTGTCTCCAAGACTTCCCTAGAAATATCTAGAAACCTTTTTTTTTTCTTTTTGAAAAAGTCTGGTTAATTAACCACTCTGGATACATGTTGCTTATTAGTATTTTTCTTAGAAAAGATAACCCCAAAGGAGTTGTCTTTTCTAAGGCAATTTTTTCGTCATGGAAAGGCAGTGTGGGCTCCGAAATATATATATATATATATATATATATATATATATATATATATATATATATATATATATATATATATATATATATATATATATATATATATATATATATATATATATATATATATATATATATATATATATATATATAAATATATAGAATATCCATTAAATTTTCGCATTCTAATAACCTCTAAAAGGGAAGTTTAAAATCAAATTATGTTTGAGATATAAATTTGGAATTAGAGTTAAAAATAGGCCTTGTTGTATATATTGTTAACAAAGTTCCGTTTTTTAGAGTTTCGTTTTCTATTGATTTGGGTCATTCTTTACTTTCCCTTCATGCCATGAACGGTTTCGCCGTTCACTATCGTGAGTGATGTGATGAATAGTTGCATAATTGCCTGTCTTGGGAGTCAAAATAAAAGTTCAAAATAGGAATAAAATCCTTTTTAATAGACAGTGTATAATAAATTTCACAAAAATACCAGATATTTCGGTCACATATACAGTGACCGAAATATCTGGTATTTTTTTGTGAAATTTATTATACACTGTCTATTAAAAAGGATTTTATCCCTATTTTGAGCTTTTATTTTATCGTCATGGAAGGGCAGTGTGGTCTCCGATATTATCTACGTCTTGGGAGTCATCATAGTCTGTGATGTCTCTTATCAAACAGTTTTTGGTAACGAACTGTAAGTAAGGAGCGACTCAGTTCAATAGTAAACGAAACTCTAAAAAACGGAATTTTAATATCAGTAGACGCATCAAAAGAATCTTGCTGGATTTATAATTTACTGGATTTATAAAATGGGGGAACATCTCCCAGAAGAAGGATAGTTTTTACGCTAATTATACCATCAATTTCAGCACATCAAAGAACCTTGGCACAGAGATTTCACTACGAAATATGTTCCTGAAATATTCTTCAATGCGTAATCCTTACATTTACAAAATCTGTCCAATATAAGAAAAAATTATTTCTAACGTGATATTCATAGACCCTTCCTTGTGCCGGATAGGATTGAACTACAGTCCTTTCGAATTCAAAGACTCAGCTACTTCCACTACGCCGGCACAAGGTAACAGGTTGTTTTATTTTAGGAGACTGTGATGTAAAACTAGTTGTAAATATACCGTAAAAAGGTATGCTCATGCATTTAATGCAGTTATCAGGCCTCGTGTTTTCTACTTATCAACTTTGTACCGCATTAGCGCAGCAAAAACAAGTGGGCCTGTCCAGAAATGAATATAAATTTGCAGTTTACAACATCATTTAGCTAGGGTGAAAGAGAATATATTACTTAATGGTTTTTCCTATGCTCTTTCATAGTTCGATAATTATTACTGGGGCAAATTCCTTTTTTATCCCTTAATGGAACCTCAAAAGGCAAAACAATCCTTAGTTGCAAAATTTTAAAAACACATTAAGAAAACTGGCTAGTGAGGAAAAATTGCCATTTGCAACTGATTCCGGAATGGTAATTATTTCCTTAGTCCAAACAGCAAAATGTTGACAATAAAACAAATTTGCATGATTAACAAAAAAACCTGAAACCTTTCAGAAATTACTGCAAAACTGACGTCATTATTGATGGGTTTCTAGATCTTTTAAAACATTTCTGCAAGTTTTTATTCAAAATAATATTTTCCTTAGTCTAAATAGCAAAATCTTAAAAAGAAAACAAGTTTGTAGAATTTCTTTAAAAGAGCTTGAAACCCTTCATAAAAGATATCACAGCAAAACTGACTTCTTTATTAAGGGGTTTCTAGATCTTTAAAAAAAATTCTAACAATTTGTATTAAAAATAGTATTTTACAATACAAATGGGGAAAACAAAAATTACCATTCCTGAATCAGCTACAAATAGCATTTTTTTTTCACTCACCAGATTTTTTTATAAACGTTCTTATATATTTTTTGTGGACTAAGGACTGTTTTGAGCCCTCTCAGCCCTTCAAGGGCTCAAAATGGAATTTGCCCAAGAAGCGATTATGGTATTATTTAAGACCATACAAAAAGACGTAGAGTGATTTTTTTCAATTTCATCCATGCTTAATTATGTTGTGAGCTGCAAATTTGCCGAAACTAATTCTACTGGCAAAGGACTTGGAAAATAAGACGAAAAAAGTTGTTTGTATGGGGGGGGGGGTTTAGCAATTTTTTGTCTTTTTTTGTGAAAATTTGTATTGTTTTTCAAAACAAAACAAAAGACAAAAAATAAAAAAGTATGGATTGTAAACATAAATTATGTAAAATCATCAATTTTATATGGGCATAGTTTTGCAATACGAGCTATCTTGGGTGGTTGGGGCTAAAACCACTTAGCCTTTCTAGGTGTACTGTATTTGTAAAAGTTTTATTGAATATACTTAAAATACTTGTTAAGTTACAATGCTTAGAATATGCTTCATACTCTGTTAAAAACTTTGTTATTGCTTTTATCGTTTTTTTTTTCATCTACACAGGGATCTACATTCCTCTAATAACGGTTAATAATTTCTTAAACCACAATGCCTTCCTTTTAATATAAATAATATACATACATATATAGATAAAGGGTTAAACTGTTAATTAAGATAGCGAAAAATAAACTAAAACAAGTCTGAATATTTTGGTTTCACGTCTGGACAGTGGCGGACAACTGTTAATTAAGATAGCGAAAAATAAAATAAAACAAGTCTGAATATTTTGGTTTCACGTCTGGACAGTGGCGGTTCTAAGACCATACAAAAAGACGTAGAGTGATTTTTTTCAATTTCATCCATGCTTAATTATGTTGTGAGCCGCAAATTTGCCGAAACTAATTCTACTGGCAAAGGACTTGGAAAATAAGACGAAAAAAGTTGTTTGTATGGGGGGGGGGTTTAGCAATTTTTGTCTTTTTTTTGTGAAAATTTGTCTTGTTTTTCAAAACAAAACAAAAGACAAAAAATAAAAAAGTATGGATTGTAAACATAAATTATGTAAAATCATCAATTTTATATGGGCATAGTTTTGCAATACGAGCTATCTTGGGTGGTTGGGGCTAAAACCACTTAGCCTTTCTAGGTGTACTGTATTTGTAAAAGTTTTATTGAATATACTTAAAATACTTGTTAAGTTACAATGCTTAGAATATGCTTCATACTCTGTTAAAAACTTTGTTATTGCTTTTATCGTTTTTTTTTTCATCTACACAGGGATCTACATTCCTCTAATAACGGTTAATAATTTCTTAAACCACAATGCCTTCCTTTTAATATAAATAATATACATACATATATAGATAAAGGGTTAAACTTTTAATTAAGATAGCGAAAAATAAACTAAAAAAAGTCTGAATATTTTGGTTTCACGTCTGGACAGTGGCGGTTCTAGACCTGGGTAAGGTGGGCAGCCCCCCCCCCCCATCCGATATTAAATTCCTTTTACTTTATATTTTTAAACTCCTATGGTATATCTCATCCCCCTCCCAGATCATGATGCCCAAAACCGCTACTGTACCTATCATATACAGCGCAATCATGCTGCCTAAGTAAAAAACGATATTAGTACCCTGTATTATTATTTTTTTTCTTTTCCATACACGCATTTTTTTCGTCAAAGAGTTTTAATAGAAGCTTCGAATAGAACTCATATAATTGATAATGGGAATGATCTGTATACTTGCTACCATTTAGATGTGATCAATAGATAGCTAGGACCCCTTCTATGCCCGTAAGTCTCCCAGACAGATCGCATCAGCATTTTGAGGCAATCATAGCGTTGAATATAACTGATTGTTAGATATACGATATGTCTTTGAGGGGGAAACTCCCCCACAGTCCTCATGGCAAGGGATATAAGTTATGCCCTGGGGGCAAATAAGAACGATGTTGGCACAATGTATTATTATTATTTTTCTTTTCCATACCAGGGCACTTCGTATCGAAGGAGTTGTTGTAGAAACTTCGAAAAAGGCTCATTCGATTGAAATTTCAAAGGACTAGTGCCCTTTTTAATAGTTGAAAGTGATTAGACGGCAACCAACCCTCCTGTCATGCCCACCATTTGCCCAAACATATCCAGTCGAAGTTTAGTGATAAAAATTTTATTTAACATAGTGGAACGTTCTGGAAATTATGTATTTCAGGATGACAACCCCCCCCCCCCACATTCCTCAGGGCAAGGATTGTAAATTATGCCCTGGGGGCATATAAGGCTTTTATATAAAGTGTTGTCGCAAAAACTTCAAAAAGGGCTCATTCTATTGGAAATTGAAATGGCTAGTGCCCTTTTTAACAGTCGAAAGTGTTTGGAAGGCAACTAACACCCCTTTCACGCCCATGATTTTCCCAAACACATCCAATAAAAATTTTGAGATAACAATTTTGTTCAACGTAGTTGAAAGTTCTGGAAATTATATCTTTGAGCAGGACGCTCCCCTACAGTCGTCAGGGCAAGGGCTATAAGTTATGCCCTGGGGGCATATAAGGTTTTCATTGAAAACTTTGTCGTAGAAACTTGAAAAAAGACTCATTCGATTGGAAATTCAAAGGGCTAGTGCCATTTTTAATAGTCGAAAGTGATTGTTGGGCAACTAACCCCCCTCTCACGATCACCATTTATCCAAACACATCCAATCAATATTTTGAGATAGCCATGCTGTTCAACGTAGTTGTAAGTTCTGGAAAGGTCTTTGAGGATGACAACCCCTCCCCCTCAGAGCCCTCAGGGCAAGGGTTACAAGTTATGCCCTGGGGTCATACAAGATTTTTATTGAAAGCTTTGTCGTAGGAGCTTGAATAAGGGTACATTCGATTGGAAATTCAAAGGGCTAGTGCCCTTTTTAATAGTCGAAAGTGATTGGAGGACAACTAACCCCCCTCTTGCGCCCACCTTTTCCCCAAACACATCCAATTAAATTTTTTAGATAGCCATTTTGTTCAAAGTAGTTCAAATTTTTGGAAATTAGGTCTTTAAGAATGACAGCCCCCCCCCACAGCCCTCAGGGCAAGTGTTATAAGTTTAGCCTGGGAGCATATAAGGTTTTTTATAGAAAGCGTTGTCGTAGAAACTTCAAAAAGGGCTTATTTGATTGGAAATTGAAATGGCTAGTGCTCTTTTTAATAGTCGAAATTAGTTGGAGGGCAACTAATCCCCCCCCCTCTCACGCCCACCTTTTCCCCAAGCACATTCAATAAAAATTTTGAGATAACCCTTTTTTCTCCTTAGTTGAAAGTTCTGGGAATTATGTCTTTGGGGATGACAACCCCCCCCCCCCCCACAGCCCTCAGCGCAAGGGTTGTAAGTTATGCCCGTGGGGTATATGAGGTTTTTTATAGAAAGTGTTGTCATAGAAACTTCAAAAAGAGCTCATTCGATTTGAAATTGAAACGGGTAAAGCCCTTTTGAATAGTCGAAACTGATTGAAGAGCATCTACCCCCCCTCTCACGCCCCCCATTTTCCCAAACACATCCAATCGAAATTTTGAGATATTCGTTTTGTTCAACGTAGTTGGAAATTAGGTCTTTGAGGATGACACCCCCCCCCCCCATAGCACTCAGGGCAAAGGTTGTAAGTTATGCCCTGGGGGCATATAAGGCTTTTATAGAAAGTTTTGTCTTAGAAACTTCAAAGGGCTCATTTGATTGAAAATTGAAAGGGCTACTGCCCTTTTTAATAGTCGAAAGTGATTGAAGGGCAACTAACCCCCTCTCAAATCCACCGTTTCCCCAAACACATCCAATCAAAATTTTGAGATAGCTGTTTTGTTTAACGTAGTTGAAAGTTCTGGAAATTAGGTCTTTGAGAATGACAACCCCCTCACAGCCGTCAGGACAAGGGTTGTAAGTTATGCCCCGGTGGCATATAAGGGGTTTATAGAAAGCGCTGTCGTAGACAATTCGAAATGGGCTCATTAGTTTGGAAGTTTATATGGCTAGCGTCCTTTTTAATAGTCAAAAATGATTGGAAGGCAACAAACACCCTTCCACGGCCACCATTTTCCCAAAAACATCCAATAAAAATTTTGAGATAGCTCTTTTGTTCCACGCAGTTTAAAGTTCAGGAAATTATACCTTTGATTAGAACACTCCCCCTCCCCCACAGTCTTCAGGGCAAGGGTTATAAGTTATGCCTTTGGGACATATAAGTTTTTATTGAAATCTTTGTCGTAGAAACCAAAGTTAAAACTTCTGTTACTCTTCTAAAGAGTCAAAAGGGATTGAAGGGGTCGAAAGGGATCGCTATTCTTCTGTAATTTTGATGTAGCCATATACCTAGAAAGAATTGTTTTCTGACTTCAAACTATCCAAATATTTTTCGGGGGGGGGGTAATTTTCGGATAAGAAAGGTTATTATAATTAGCTAGGTGCTAGTTTTGGTTTATTACAGAATTTGGTTTAGTATTTAATAAGTAGCGGTTTTAGGCCTCATAATCAGGGGCGGGGTATTTTCCGCGTTTTTTTTCTGGGGGGGGGTATTCACCAGGGGGTATTTTCCAGGGAGGTGGGGGTGTTTTCCGCGGGGGAGGTATTTTTTGCGGAAGAGGAGGATTATCCGTGGTGGGTATTTTCTGCGGGAGGGGAATATTTTACGCGGAGGGTTATTTCCGTGGGAGGTATTTTCAGGGGTTTTTTTCCATGGGGAGGGGGGATAATTTTCGGATAAGAAAGGTTATTGGAATTAGCTAGCTGCTAGCCAAACCTTAGATGTTTGTTGGTCTCAAAATCCGAAAACTGCTACGCCGATTTTAAGGTTCATCTCCCTAAATCCACTGGAATGTTAATTTTTGTATGATATCTTGCTCTCTGACCAGACATGTCAGCAAAATAAATTTTTGCACAAGGGCGGGATCTTTGAAAGAGGATCTAAAATTTGGCTGGTTTGTTTTTGGATTTAATTCTGTATAATTACTTATAAATTATAATTAATTTGATTGATCGGGGTAAGAATTTGGTTTAGTATTTAATAAGTAGCGGTTATAGGCCTCATAATCAGGGGCTGGGGTATTTTCCGTGGGGGGTATTTTGAGGAGGGCATTTTCCGGGGGGGTATTTTCCGCGGCGGGGGGGGGGGGTATATCAAATCAAATAAAACGGCATTTTATTTAATTCTCTAATTATTTTCAAAGAAAAGGCGGAAGCTAGCCTCTTTGACCTTCTTGGATTCGGTTCATTAGCGTTCAATGATATAACATTTGGACAGAGGTCAACTACATTTGGCGAATTGAACTTTACTCAGTCAGATTTTAATAAATTATCATAGATAGAATTCAGCCCAAATTCACATGTGTCCCGATTCAAAGCAAAATTCTTGAATAAGATTTTCTTTATTTCAAGAGTTTCACGAAAATTTTGCTTTAAACCCCGATCCCTAGAAATCAAAGAGACATTCTCGAACAAATTAAAATGGTCTGGAAAATTGAAAATATGTGCTGAAATGGCGAAAATAAAATCTTCAGAGTTACAATCTTGCTTTAAAGCCGAAGAAATAGAATCTTTATGCTGTAATAATCTCATTTCCGAATTCTGGTTAGTACGTCCCACATATGAGCTTCCGCAAGTACATGGTATCTGATAAACCCCATTTTGTTGCCTTAATGAAGTTAGATCCTTCCCAGAATTTAGAAAACTACCAAAGCATTATTACTCTTTCAAGCTACCCCTAGACCATTACTCTGTAAAATTCTTCTAAGTTTTTCACTTAGCCCTAGTACATATGTAAGGAACAAAAAATATCCTTGTCCCGAATTGTCTCCAAGACTTCCCTAGAAATATCTAGAAACCTTTTTTTTTTCTTTTTGAAAAAGTCTGGTTAATTAACCACTCTGGATACATGTTGCTTATTAGTATTTTTCTTAGAAAAGACAACCCCAAAGGAGTTGTCTTTTCTAAGGCAATTTTTTCGTCATGGAAAGGCAGTGTGGGCTCCGAAATTATCTACGTCATATATATATATATATATATATATATATATATATATATATATATATATATATATATATATATATATATATATATATATATATATATATATATATATATATATATATATACAAAGGAAAATTGTCTTTTCAAAGACAATTTTATCGTCATGGAAAGGCAGTGTGGTCTCCGAATATATATATATATATATATATATATATATATATATATATATATATATATATATATATATATATATATATATATATATATATATATATATATAAATATATAGAATATCCATTAAATTTTCGTATTCTAATAACCTCTAAAAGGGAAGTTTAAAATCGAAATTAAGTTTGAGATATAAATTTGGAATTAGAGTTAAAAATAGGCCTTGTTGTATATATTGTTAACAAAGTTCCGTTTTTTAGAGTTTCGTTTTCTATTGATTTGGGTCATTCTTTACTTTCCCTTCATGCCATGAACGGTTTCGCCGTTCACTATCGTGAGTGATGTGATGAATAGTTGCATAATTGCCTGTCTTGGGAGTCAAAATAAAAGCTCAAAATAGGGATAAAATCCTTTTTAATAGACAGTGTATAATAAATTTCACAAAAAATACCAGATATTTCGGTCACATATACAGTGACCGAAATATCTGGTATTTTTTGTGAAATTTATTATACACTGTTATTAAAAAGGATTTTATCCCTATTTTGAGCTTTTATTTTATCGTCATGGAAGGGCAGTGTGGTCTCCGATATTATCTACGTCTTGGGAGTCATCATAGTCTGTGATGTCTCTTATCAAACAGTTTTTGGTAGCGAACTGTATGTAAGGAGTGACCCAGTTCAATAGTAATCGAAACTATAAAAAACGGAATTTTAATATCAGTAAATGCATCAAAAGAATCTTGCTGGATTTATAAAATGGGGGAACATCTCCCAGAAGAAGGATAGTTTTTACGCTAATTATACCATCAATTTCAGCACATCAAAGAACCTTGGCACAGAGATTTCACTACGAAATATGTTCCTGAAATATTCTTCAATGCGTAATCCTTACATTTACAAAATCTGTCCAATATAAGAAAAAATTATTTCTAACGTCATATTAATAGACCCTTCCTTGTGCCGGATAGGATTGAACTACAGTCCTTTCGAATTCAAAGACTCAGCTACTTCCACTACGCCGGCACAAGGTAACAGGTTGTTTTATTTTAGGAGACTGTGATGTAAAACTAGTTGTAAATATACCGTAAAAAGGTATGCTCATGCATTTAATGCAGTTATCAGGCCTCGTGTTTTCTACTTATCAACTTTGTACCGCATTAGCGCAGCAAAAACAAGTGGGCCTGTCCAGAAATGAATATAAATTTGCAGCTTACAACATCATTTAGCTAGGGTGAAAGAGAATATATTACTTAATGGTTTTTCCTATGCTCTTTCATAGTTCGATAATTATTACTGGGGCAAATTCCTTTTTTATCCCTTAATGGAACCTCAAAAGGCAAAACAATCCTTAGTTGCAAAATTTTAAAAACACATTAAGAAAACTGGCTAGTGAGGAAAAATTGCCATTTGCAACTGATTCCGGAATGGTAATTATTTCCTTAGTCCAAACAGCAAAATGTTGACAATAAAACAAATTTGCATGATTAAAAAAAAACCTGAAACCTTTCAGAAATTACTGCAAAACTGACGTCATTATTGATGGGTTTCTAGATCTTTTAAAACATTTCTGCAAGTTTTTATTCAAAATAATATTTTCCTTAGTCTAAATAGCAAAATCTTAAAAAGAAAACAAGTTTGTAGAATTTCTTTAAAAGAGCTTGAAACCCTTCATAAAAGATATCACAGCAAAACTGACTTCTTTATTAAGGGGTTTCTAGATCTTTAAAAAAAATTCTAACAATTTGTATTAAAAATAGTATTTTACAATACAAATGGGGAAAACAAAAATTACCATTCCTGAATCAGCTACAAATAGCATTTTTTTTTTCACTCACCAGATTTTTTTATAAACGTTTTTATATATTTTTTGTGGACTAAGGACTGTTTTGAGCCCTCTCAGCCCTTTAAGGGCTCAAAATGGAATTTGCCCAAGAAGCGATTATGGTATTATTTAAGACCATACAAAAAGACGTAGAGTGATTTTTTTCAATTTCATCCATGCTTAATTATGTTGTGAGCCGCAAATTTGCCGAAACTAATTCTACTGGCAAAGGACTTGGAAAATAAGACGAAAAAAGTTGTTTGTATGGGGGGGGGTTTAGCAATTTTTTTCTTTTTTTTGTGAAAATTTGTCTTGTTTTTCAAAACAAAACAAAAGACAAAAAATAAAAAAGTACGGATTGTAAACATAAATTAGGTAAAATCATCAATTTTATATGGGCATAGTTTTGCAATACGAGCTATCTTGGGTGGTTGGGGCTAAAACCACTTAGCCTTTCTAGGTGTACTGTATTTGTAAAAGTTTTATTGAATATACTTAAAATACTTGTTAAGTTACAATGCTTAGAATATGCTTCATACTCTGTTAAAAACTTTGTTATTGCTTTTATCGTTTTTTTTTCATCTACACAGGGATCTACATTCCTCTAATAACGGTTAATAATTTCTTAAACCACAATGCCTTCCTTTTAATATAAATAATATACATACATATATAGATAAAGGGTTAAACTGTTAATTAAGATAGCGAAAAATAAACTAAAACAAGTCTGAATATTTTGGTTTCACGTCTGGACAGTGGCGGTTCTAGACCAGGGTAAGGTGGGCAGCCCCCCCCCCATCCGATATTAAATTCCCTTTACTTTATATTTTTAAACTCCTATGGTATATCTCATCCCCCTCCCAGATCATGATGCCCAAAACCGCTACTGTACCTTTCATAGGCAGCGCAATCGCGCTGCCTAAGTAAAGAACGATGTTGGCACAATGTATTATTATTATTTTTCTTTTCCACACCAGGGCACTTCGTATCGAAGGAGTTGTCGTAGAAACTTGGAAAAGGGCTCATTCAATAGGATATTGGAGCGGCTAGTGCCCTTTCTAATAGTTAAAAGGGACTGGATGACAACCAGGACCCATTCCAAGCCCACCAGTTCCTCAAACACATCCCATCAAAATTTTGAGATAGCCATTTTGTTCAGCGTAGTTGATTTCCATATAGAAATAATGTTTTTGATGAGGACACCCCCCCACAGCCCTTAGGGCAAGGGGTGTAAGTTATGCCCTGGGGGCATATAAGAACGATGTTGGTACAATGTATTATTATTATTTTTCTTTTCCATACCAGGGCACTTCGTATCGAAGGAGTTGTCGTAGAAACTTGGAAAAGGACTCATTCGATTGGAAATTCAAAGGGCTAGTTCCCTTTTTAATGATCGAAAGTGATTGGAGGGCAACTAACCCCCTCTCACGCCCCCCGTTTCCCCAAACACATCCACTCAAAATTTTGAGATAGCCATTTTGTTCGATGTAGTTGAAAGCTTTGATAATTAGTTCTTTCAGGATGATAACCCCCCCCCCCCACATTCCTCAGAGTAAGGGTTGTATAGTATGTCCTGGGGGCATATAAGCTTCTTATAGAAAGTGCTGTCATAGAAACTTCAAAAAGGGTTCATTCGATTGGAAATTGAAATGGCTAGTTCCCTTTTTAATAGTCGAAAGTGATTGGAAGGCAACTAACACCCCTTCCATGCCCATCATTTCCCCAAACACATCCAATCAAAATTTTGAGATAGCAATTTTGTTCAACGTAGTTGAAAGTTCTGGAAATTATATCTTTGAGCAGGACACTCCCCCCAGAGTCGTCAGGGCAAGGGCTTTAAGTTATGCCCTGGGGGCATATAAGTTTTTCATTGAAAGCTTTGTCGTAGAAACTTGAAAAAAGACTCATTCGATTGGAAATTCAAAGGGCTAGTACCATTTTTAATAGTCGAAAGTGATTGTTGGGCAACTAACCCCCCTCTCACGATCACCATTTATCCAAACACATCCAATCAATATTTTGAGATAGCCATGCTGTTCAATGTAGTTGTAAGTTCTGGAAAGGTCTTTGAGGATGACAACCCCTCCCCCTGAGAGCCCTCAGGGCAAGGGTTACAAGTTATGCCGTGGGGGCATATAAGGTTTTAATCGAAAGCTCTGTCATAGAAATTTGAATAAGGGTGCATTCGATCGGAAATGCAAAGGGCTAGTGCCCTTTTTAATAGTCGGACGTGAGTGGAGGGCAACTAGCCCCCCTCTAGGGCCAACCTTTTCCCCAAACACATACAATTCAAATTTTTAGATATCCATTTTGTTCAAAGTAGTTAAAATTTTTGGAAATTAGGTCTTTAAGAATGACAGCCCCCCCCCACAGCCCTCAGGGCAAGTGTTATAAGTTTAGCCTGGGGGCATATAAGGTTTTTTTATAGAAAGTGTTGTCAAAGAAAACTTCAAAAAGGGCTTATTCGATTGGAAATTGAAAGGGCTAGTGCCCTTTTTAATAGTCGAAAGTAATTGGAGGGCAACTAACCCCCCTCTTACGCCCACCATTTCCCCAAACAAATACAATCAAAATTTTGAGATAACCCTTTTTTTCTCCTTAGTTGAAAGTTCTGGGAATTATGTCTTTGCGGATGACAACCCCCCCCCCCCACAGCCCTCAGGGCAAGGGTTGTAAGTTATGCCCGTGGGGTATATGAGGTTTTTATAGAAAGTGTTGTCATAGAAACTTCAAAAAGAGCTCATTCGATTTGAAATTGAAACGGGTAAAGCCCTTTTGAATAGTCGAAAGTGATTGAAGAGCAACTAACCCCCTCTCACGCCCACCATTTCCCCAAACACATCCAATCGAAATTTTGAGATATTCATTCTTTTCAACGTAGTTTAACGTTCTGGAAATTAGGTCTTTGAGGATGACACCCCCCCCCCCCCATAGCACTCAGGGCAAAGGTTGTAAGTTATGCTCTGGGAGCATATAAGGCTTTTATAGAAAGTTTTGTCTTAGAAACTTCAAAGGGCTCATTTGATTGAAAATTGAAAGGGCTACTGCCCTTTTTAATAGTCGAAAGTGATTGAAGGGCAACTAACCCCCCTCTCACATCCACCGTTTCCCCAAACACATCCAATCAAAATTTCAGGGAGGTATTTTCAGGGGTTTTTTTCCATGGGGAGGGGGGATAATTTTCGGATAAGAAAGGTTATTGGAATTAGCTAGCTGCTAGCCAAACCTTAGATGTTTGTTGGTCTCAAAATCCGAAAACTGCTACGCCGATTTTAAGGTTCATCTCCCTAAATCCACTGGAATGTTAATTTTTGTATGATATCTTGCTCTCTGACCAGACATGTCAGCAAAATAAATTTTTGCACAAGGGCGGGATCTTTGAAAGAGGATCTAAAATTTGGCGGGTTTGTTTTTGGATTTAATTCTTTATAATTACTTATAAATTACTTATGTATTTAATAAGTAGCGGTTATAGGCCTCATAATCAGGGGCTGGGGTATTTTCCGTTGGGGGTATTTAGAGGAGGGCATTTTCCGGGGGGGGGGGTATTTTCCGCGGCGGGGGGGGGGTATATCAAATCAAATAAAACGGCATTTTATTTAATTCTCTGATTCTTTTCAAAGCAAAGGCGGAAGCTAGCCTCTTTGACCCTCTTGGATTCGGTTCATTAGCGTTCAATGATATAACATTTGGACAGAGGTCAACTACATTGGGCGAATTGAACTTTACTCACTCAGATTTTAATAAATTATCATAGATAGAATTCAGCCCAAATTCACATGTGTCCCGATTCAAAGCAAAATTCTTGAATAAGATTTTCTTTATTTCAAGAGTTTCACGAAAATTTTGCTTTAAACCCCGATCCCTAGAAATCAAAGAGAAATTCTCGAACAAAATAAAACGGTCTGGAAAATTGAAAATATGTTCTGAAAGGGCTGAAGTAAAATCTTCAGACTTAGAATCTTGCTTTAAAGCCGAAGAAATAGAATCTTTATGCTGTAATAATCTCATTTCCGAATTCTGGTTAGTACGTCCCACATATGAGCTTCTGCAAGTACATGGTATCTGATAAACCCCATTTTGTTGCCTTAATGAAGTTAGATCCTTCCCAGAATTTAGAAAACTACCAAAGCATTATTACTCTTTAAAGCTACCCTTAGACCATTACTCTGTAAAATTCTTCTAAGTTTTTCACTTAGCCCTAGTACATATGTAAGGAACAAAAAATATCCTTGTCCCGAATTGTCTCCAAGACTTCCCTAGAAATATCTAGAAACCTTTTTTTTCTTTTTGAAAAAGTCTGGTTAATTAACCACTCTGGATACATGTTGCTTATTAGTATTTTTCTTAGAAAAGAGAACCCCAAAGGAGTTGTCTTTTCTAAGGCAATTTTTTCGTCATGGAAAGGCAGTGTGGGCTCGAAATTATCTCGTATATATATATATATATATATATATATATATATATATATATATATATATATATATATATATATATATATATATATATATATATATATATATATATATATATATATATATATATATATATATTCAAAGGAAAATTGTCTTTTCAAAGACAATTTTATCGTCATGGAAAGGCAGTGTGGTCTCCGAAATATATATATATATATATATATATATATATATATATATATATATATATATATATATATATATAAATATATAGAATATCCATTAAATTTTCGCATTCTAATAACCTCTAAAAGTTGAAGTTTAAAATCGAAATTAAGTTTGAGATATAAATTTGGAATTAGAGTTAAAAATAGGCCTTGTTGTATATATTGTTAACAAAGTTCCGTTTTTAGAGTTTCGTTTTCTATTGATTTGGGTCATTCTTTACTTTCCCTTCATGCCATGAACGGTTTCGCCGTTCACTATTGTGAGTGATGTGATGAATAGTTGCATAATTGCCTGTCTTGGGAGTCAAAATAAAAGTTCAAAATAGGAATAAAATCCTTTTTAATAGACAGTGTATAATAAATTTCACAAAAAATACCAGATATTTCGGTCACATATACAGTGACCGAAATATCTGGTATTTTTTTGTGAAATTTATTATACACTGTCTATTAAAAAGGATTTTATCCCTATTTTGAGCTTTTATTTTATCGTCATGGAAGGGCAGTGTGGTCTCCGATATTATTTACGTCTTGGGAGTCATCATAGTCTGTGATGTCTCTTATCAAACAGTTTTTGGTAACGAACTGTAAGTAAGGAGCGACTCAGTTCAATAGTAAACGAAACTCTAAAAAACGGAATTTTAATATCAGTAGACGCATCAAAAGAATCTTGCTGGATTTATAATTTACTGGATTTATAAAATGGGGGAACATCTCCCAGAAGAAGGATAGTTTTTACGCTAATTATACCATCAAATTCAGCACATCAAAGAACCTTGGCACAGAGATTTCACTACGAAATATGTTCCTGAAATATTCTTCAATGCGTATTCTTTACATTTACAAAAGCTGTCCAATATAAGAAAAAATTATTTCTAACGTGATATTCACAGACCCTTCCTTGCGCCGGATGGGATTGAACTACAGTCCTTTCGAATTCAAAGACTCAGCTACTTCCACTACGCCGGCACAAGGTAACAGGTTGTTTTATTTTAGGAGACCGTGATGTAAAACTAGTTGTAAATATACCGTAAAAAGGTATGCTCATGCATTTAATGCAGTTATCAGGCCTCGTGTCTTCTACTTATCAACTTTGTACCGCATTAGCGCAGCAAAAACAAGTGGGCCTGTCCAGAAATGAATATAAATTTGCAGTTTACAACATCATTTAGCTAGGGCGAAAGAGAATATATTACTTAATGGTTTTTCCTATGCTCTTTCATAGTTCGATAATTGTTACTGGGGCAAATTTCTTTTTTATCCCTTAATGGAACCTCAAAAGGCAAAACAATCCTTAGTTGCAAAATTTTAAAAACACATTAAGAAAACTGGCTAGTGAGGAAAAATTGCCATTTGCAACTGATTCCGGAATGGTAATTATTTCCTTAGTCCAAACAGCAAAATGTTGACAATAAAACAAATTTGCATGATTAACAAAAAAACCTGAAACCTTTCAGAAATTACTGCAAAACTGACGTCATTATTGATGGGTTTCTAGATCTTTTAAAACATTTCTGCAAGTTTTTATTCAAAATAATATTTTCCTTAGTCTAAATAGCAAAATCTTAAAAAGAAAACAAGTTTGTAGAATTTCTTTAAAAGAGCTTGAAACCCTTCATAAAAGATATCACAGCAAAACTGACTTCTTTATTAAGGGGTTTCTAGATCTTTAAAAAAATTCTAACAATTTGTATTAAAAATAGTATTTTACAACACAAATGGGGAAAACAAAAATTACCATTCCTGAATCAGCTACAAATAGCATTTTTTTTTCACTCACCAGATTTTTTTATAAACGTTCTTATATATTTTTTGTGGACTAAGGACTGTTTTGAGCCCTCTCAGCCCTTTAAGGGCTCAAAATGGAATTTGCCCAAGAAGCGATTATGGTATTATTTAAGACCATACAAAAAGACGTAGAGTGATTTTTTTCAATTTCATCCATGCTTAATTATGTTGTGAGCTGCAAATTTGCCGAAACTAATTCTACTGGCAAAGGACTTGGAAAATAAGACGAAAAAAGTTGTTTGTATGGGGGGGGGTTTAGCAATTTTTTTCTTTTTTTTGTGAAAATTTGTCTTGTTTTTCAAAACAAAACAAAAGACAAAAAATAAAAAAGTATGGATTGTAAACATAAATTATGTAAAATCATCAATTTTATATGGGCATAGTTTTGCAATACGAGCTATCTTGGGTGGTTGGGGCTAAAACCACTTAGCCTTTCTAGGTGTACTGTATTTGTAAAAGTTTTATTGAATATACTTAAAATACTTGTTAAGTTACAATGCTTAGAATATGCTTCATACTCTGTTAAAAACTTTGTTATTGCTTTTATCGTTTTTTTTCATCTACACAGGGATCTACATTCCTCTAATAACGGTTAATAATTTCTTAAACCACAATGCCTTCCTTTTAATATAAATAATATACATACATATATAGATAAAGGGTTAAACTGTTAATTAAGATAGCGAAAAATAAACTAAAACAAGTCTGAATATTTTGGTTTCACGTCTGGACAGTGGCGGTTCTAGACCAGGGTAAGGTGGGCGGCCCCCCCCCCATCCGATATTAAATTCCGTTTACTTTATGTTTTTAAACTCCTATGGTATATCTCATCCCCCTCCCAGATCATGATGCCCAAAACCGCTACTGTACCTTTCATAGGTAGCGCAATCGCTCTACCTAAGTAAAGAACTATGTTGGCACAATGTGTTATTTCTTTTTCTTTTCCATACCAAGGCACTTCATATCGAATGAGTTGTCGTAGAAACTTCGGAAAGGGCTCATTCAATTGTAAATTGGAACGGCTAGTGCCCTTTTTAATAGTCGAAAGTGATTGGAAGGCAACTAACACCCTTCCACGCCCACCATTTCCCCTAACGCATCTAATCAAAATTTTCAGGTAGCCATTTTCTTCAACGTAGTTGATTTCTAGATGGAAATTACGTTTTTGAGGAGGGCACTCCCCCACAGTCCTTAGGGCAAGGGTTGTCAGTTATGCCCTGGGGGCATATAAGAACGATGTTGGCACAATGTATTATTATTATTTTTCTTTTCCATACCAGGGCACTTCGTATCGAAGGAGTTGTCGTAGAAACTTGGAAAAGGGCTCATTCGATTGAAAATTCAAAGAGCTAGTGCCCTTTCGTATTGTCGAAAGTGATTTGTAGGAAAGTAGCCTCCCTCTGACGCCACGCGTTCTCCAAACCACATCCAATCACAATTTTGATAGAGATATTTTGTTCAATGTCGTTGAAGGTTCCTGAAAGTATGTCCTTGCGTATGACATCCCTCCTCCACAGTCCTCATGGCAAGGGTTTTAACTTATCCCCTGGGGGCATATAAGGTTTTTATAGAAAGCGTTGTCGTAGAAACTTCAAAAAGGGCTCATTCGATTGGAAATTGAAATGGCTAGTGCCCTTTTTAAAAGTCGAAAGTGATTGGAAGGCAACTAACACCCCTTCCACGCCCACATTTCCCCAAACACATCCAATCAAAATTTTGAGATAGCAATTTTGTTTAACGTAGTTGAAAGTTCTGGAATTTATATCTTTGAGCAGGACACTCCCCCTACAGTCGTCAGGGCAAGGGTTTTAAGTTATGCCCTGGGGGCATATAAGGTTTTCATTGAAAACTTTGTCGTAGAAACTTGAAAAAGGACTCATTCGATTGGAAATTCAAAGTGCTAGTGCCATTTTTAATAGTCGAAAGTGATTGTTGGGCAACTAACCCCCCTCTCACGATCACCATTTATCCAAACACATCCAATCAATATTTTGAGATAGCCATGCTGTTCAACGTAGTTGTAAGTTCTGGAAAGGTCTTTGAGGATGACAACCCCTCCCCCTCAGAGCCCTCAGGGCAAGGGTTACAAGTTATGCCCTGGGGGCATATAAGATTTTTATTGAAAGCTTTGTCGTAGGAACTTGAATAAGGATGCATTCGATCGGAAATGCAAAGGGCTAGTGCCCTTTTTAATAGTCGAAAGTGATTGGAGGACAACTAACCCCCCTCTTGCGCCCACCTTTTCCCCAAACACATCCAATTAAATTTTTTAGATAGCCATTTTGTTCAAAGTAGTTCAAATTTTTGGAAATTAGGTCTTTAAGAATGACAGCCCCCCCCACAGCCCTCAGGGCAAGTGTTATAAGTTTAGCCTGGGGGAATATGAGGTTTTTTATAGTAAGTGCCTCCAAAAAAAATTCAAAAATGTCTTTTTTGACTGGAAATTGATACGGCTACTGCAGTTTGCATGACTTAAAAGTGATTATAGGGAAACTAGCCCCTATCCCGTTATCACCATTTTCGCTAAGACGTCCAATCAAAATTTTGAGATAGCCCTTTTTTCTCCTTAGTTGAAAGTTCTGGGCATTATGTCTTTGTGGATGACAACCCCCTCCCCCAGCCCTCAGGGCAAGGGTTGTAAGTTATGCCCTGGGGCATATGAGGTTTTTATAGAGAGAGTTGTCGTAGAAACTTCAAAAAGGGCTAATTCGATTTGAATTTGAAACGGGTAAAGCCCTTTTTAATAGTCAATAGTGATTGAAGAGCAGCTAACCCCCCTCTCACGCCCACCATTTTCCCAAACACATCCAATCAAAATTTTTAGATATTCATTTTGTTCAACGTAGTTGGAAATTAGGTCTTTGAGGATGACACCCCCCCCATAGCACTCAGGGCAAAGGTTGTAAGTTATGCTCTGGGAGCATATAAGGCTTTTATAGAAAGTTTTGTCTTAGAAACTTCAAAAGGGCTCATTCGATGGGAAATTGAAATGGCTAGTGCTCTTTTTAGTAGTTGAAAGTGATTGAAAGGCAACTAACCCCCTCTCATACCCACCATTTTCCCAAATACATCCAATCAAAGTTTTGAGATATCTGTTTTGTTCAACGTAGTTGAAAGTTCTGGAAATTAGGTCTTTGAGGATGACAACCCCCTCACAGCCGTCAGGACAAGGGTTGTAAGTTATGCCCCGGTGGCATATAAGGGGTTTATAGAAAGTGTTGTCGTAGAAACTTCAAAAAGGGCTCATTCAATTGGAAATTGAAATGGCTAGTGCCCTTTTTAATAGTCGAAAGTGATTGGAAAGCAACTAACACCCCTTCCACGCCCACAATTTCCCCAAACACATCCAATCAAAATTTTTAGATATCTCTTTTGTTCCACTCAGTTTAAAGTTCATGAAATTATACCTCTGCTTAGAACACTCCCCCTCCCCCACAGTCTTCAGGGCAAGGGTTATAAGTCATGCCCTGGGGGCATATAAGTTTTTATTGAAATCTTTGTCGTAGAAACCAAAGTTAAAACTTCTGTTACTCTTCTAAAGAGTCAAAAGGGATTGAAGGGGTCGAAAGGGATCGCTATTCTTCTGTAATTTTGATGTAGCCATATACCTAGAAAGAATTGTTTTCTGACTTCAAACTATCCAAATATTTTTCGGGGGGGAGGGTAATTTTCGGATAAAAAAGGTTTTTAGAATTAGCTAGCTACTAGCTTTGGTTTATTACAGATTTTGGTTTAGTATTTAATAAGTAGCGGTTTTAGGCCTCATAATCAGGGACGGGGGTATTTTCTGCGGTTTTTTTTCTGGGGGGGGGTATTCACCAGGGGGTATTTTCCAGGGAGGTGGGGGTGTTTTCCGCGGGGGGAGGTATTTTTTGCGGAAGAGGAGGATTATCCGTTGTGGGTATTTTCTGCGGGAGGGGAATATTTTACGCGGGGGGTTATTTCCGTGGGAGGTATTTTCAGGGGTTTTTTTCCATGGGGAGGGGGGATAATTTTCGGATAAGAAAGGTTATTGGAATTAGCTAGCTGCTAGCCAAACCTTAGATGTTTGTTGGTCTCAAAATCCGAAAACTGCTACGCCGATTTTAAGGTTCATCTCCCTAAATCCACTGGAATGTTAATTTTTCTATGACATCTTGCTCTTTGACCCGACATGTCAAATAGATTTTTACACAAGAGCGGGATCTTTGAAAAGGATCTAAAATTTGGCGGGTTTGTTTTTTTGATTTAATTCTTTATAATTACTTATAAATTATAATTTATTTGATTTATCGGGGTAAGAATTTGGTTTAGTATTTAATAAGTAGCGGTTATAGGCCTCATAATCAGGGGCTGGGGTATTTTCCGTGGGGGGTATTTAGAGGAGGGCATTTTCCGGGGGGGGTATTTTCCGCGGCGGGGGGGGGGTATATCAAATCAAATAAAACGGCATTTTATTTAATTCTCTAATTCTTTTCAAAGCAAAGGCGGAAGCTAGCCTCTTTGACCCTCTTGGATTCGGTTCATTAGCGTTCAATGATATAACATTTGGACAGAGGTCAACTACATTGGGCGAATTGAACTTTACTCACTCAGATTTTAATAAATTATCATAGATAGAATTCAGCCCAAATTCACATGTGTCCCAATTCAAAGCAATATTCATGAATAAGATTTTCTTCATTCGAAGAATTAGACAAAAGTTTGTCTTTTAGACCCGGTCCTCTGAAATCAAAGAGAATTTATCAAACAAAATAAAATGATACAGGGAACCGACAATATGTTCCAAAAGTGCTGAAACAAAATCTGTTGGTTACGAGTCTTGAATGGGATATACAGCAATGGCCAGCTAAGATCGTATCAAACACGTCTTCAAACTCTGGTTAGTAAGTCCCACATATGAGCTTCTGCAAGTACATGGTATCTGATAAACCCCATTTTGTTGCCTTAATGAAGTTAGATCCTTCCCAGAATTTAGAAAACTACCAAAGCATTATTACTCTTTAAAGCTACCCTTAGACCATTACTCTGTAAAATTCTTCTAAGTTTTTCACTTAGCCCTAGTACATATGTAAGGAACAAAAAATTTCCTTGTCCTGAATTGTCTCCAAGACTTCCCTAGAAATATCTAGAAACCTTTTTTTTTCTTTTTGAAAAAGTCTGGTTAATTAACCACTCTGGATACATGTTGCTTATTAGTATTTTTCTTAGAAAAGATAACCCCAAAGGAGTTGTCTTTTCTAAGGCAATTTTTTCGTCATGGAAAGGCAGTGTGGGCTCCGAAATTATCTACGTCATATATATATATATATATATATATATATATATATATATATATATATATATATATATATATATATATATATATATATATATATATATATATATATATATATATATATATATATCTATATAGGTATATATATATGTCTTTTTATATATGATATATATATATATCGTCATGGATATAGGTAGTGTGGTCTCCGATATATATATATATATATATATATATATATATATATATATATATATATATATATATATATATATATATATATATATATATATATATATATATATATATATATATATATAGAATATCCATTAAATTTTCGCATTCTAATAACCTCTAAAAGGGAAGTTTAAAATCGAAATTAAGTTTGAGATATAAATTTGGAATTAGAGTTAAAAATAGGCCTTGTTGTATATATTGTTAACAAAGTTCCGTTTTTTAGAGTTTCGTTTTCTATTGATTTGGGTCATTCTTTACTTTCCCTTCATGCCGTGAACGGTTTCGCCGTTCACTATCGTGAGTGATGTGATGAATAGTTGCATAATTGCCTGTCTTGGGAGTCAAAATAAAAGTTCAAAATAGGAATAAAATCCTTTTTAATAGACAGTGTATAATAAATTTCACAAAAAATACCAGATATTTCGGTCACATATACAGTGACCGAAATATCTGGTATTTTTTTTGTGAAATTTATTATACACTGTCTATTAAAAAGGATTTTATCCCTATTTTGAACTTTTATTTTATCGTCATGGAAGGGCAGTGTGGTCTCCGATATTATCTACGTCTTGGGAGTCATCATAGTCTGTGATGTCTCTTATCAAACAGTTTTTGGTAACGAACTGTAAGTAAGGAGCGACTCAGTTCAATAGTAAACGAAACTCTAAAAAACGGAATTTTAATATCAGTAGATGCATCAAAAGAATCTTGCTGGATTTATAAAATGGGGGAACATCTCCCAGAAGAAGGATAGTTTTTACGCTAATTATACCATCAATTTCAGCACATCAAAGAACCTTGGCACAGAGATTTCACTACGAAATATGTTCCTGAAATATTCTTCAATGCGTATTCTTTACATTTACAAAAGCTGTCCAATATAAGAAAAAATTATTTCTAACGTGATATTCACAGACCCTTCCTTGCGCCGGATGGGATTGAACTACAGTTCTTTCGAATTCAGAGACTCAGCTACTTCCACTACGCCGGCACAAGGTAACAGGTTGTTTTATTTTAGGAGACTGTGATGTAAAACTAGTTGTAAATATACCATAAAAAGGTATGCTCATGCATTTAATGCAGTTATCAGGCCTCGTGTCTTCTACTTATCAACTTTGTACCGCATTAGCGCAGCAAAAACAAGTGGGCCTGTCCAGAAATGAATATAAATTTGCAGTTTACAACATCATTTAGCTAGGGCGAAAGAGAATATATTACTTAATGGTTTTTCCTATGCTCTTTCATAGTTCGATAATTGTTACTGGGGCAAATTCTTTTTTTATCCCTTAATGGAACCTCAAAAGGCAAAACAATCCTTAGTTGCAAATTTTTAAAAACACGTTTAAAAAAAAACTGGGTAGTGAGGAAAAATTGCCATTTGCAACTGATTCCGGAATGGTAATTATTTCCTTAGTCCAAACAGCAAAATGTTGACAATAAAACAAATTTGCATGATTAACAAAAAAACCTGAAACCTTTCAGAAATTACTGCAAAACTGACGTCATTATTGATGGGTTTCTAGATCTTTTAAAACATTTCTGCAAATTTTTATTCAAAATAATATTTTCCTTAGTCTAAATAGCAAAATCTTAAAAAGAAAACAAGTTTGTAGAATTTCTTTAAAAGAGCTTGAAACCCTTCATAAAAGATATCACAGCAAAACTGACTTCTTTATTAAGGGGTTTCTAGATCTTTAAAAAAAATTCTAACAATTTGTATTAAAAATAGTATTTTACAATACAAATGGGGAAAAAAAAAATTACCATTCCTGAATCAGCTACAAATAGCATTTTTTTTTTTCACTCACCAGATTTTTTTATAAACGTTCTTTTATATTTTTTGTGGACTAAGGACTGTTTTGAGCCCTCTCAGCCCTTCAAGGGCTCAAAATGGAATTTGCCCAAGAAGCGATTATTGTATTATTTAAGACCATACAAAAAGACGTAGAGTGATTTTTTTTCAATTTCATCCATGCTTAATTATGTTGTGAGCCGCAAATTTGCCGAAACTAATTCTACTGGCAAAGGACTTGGAAAATAAGACGAAAAAAGTTGTTTGTATGGGGGGGGGGTTAGCAATTTTTTGTATTTTTTTTTGTGAAAATTTTTCTTGTTTTTCAAAACAAAACAAAAGACAAAAAATAAAAAAGTATGGATTGTAAACATAAATTATGTAAAATCATCAATTTTATATGGGCATTAGTTTTGCAATGCGAGCTATCTTGGGTGGTTGGGGCTAAAACCACTTAGCCTTTCTAGGTGTACTGTATTTGTAAAAGTTTTATTGAATATACTTAAAATACTTGTTAAGTTACAATGCTTATAATATGCTTCATACTCTGTTAAAAACTTTGTTATTGCTTTTATCGTTTTTTTTTTCATCTACACAGGGATCTACATTCCTCTAATAACGGTTAATAATTTCTTAAACCACAATGCCTTCCTTTTAATATAAATAATATACATACATATATAGATAAAGGGTTAAACTGTTAATTAAGATAGCGAAAAATAAACTAAAACAAGTCTGAATATTTTGGTTTCACGTCTGGACAGTGGCGGTTCTAGACCTGGGTAAGGTGGGCAGCCCCCCCCCCATCCGATATTAAATTCCTTTGACTTTATGTTTTTAAACTCCTATGGTATATCTCATCCCCCTCCCAGATCATGATGCCCAAAACCGCTACTAAGCCTGGATACCTTTCATAGGCAGCGCAATCGCGCTGCCTAAGTAAAGAACGATGTTGGCACAATGTATTATTATTATTTTTCTTTTCCAGACCAGGGTCCTTTGTATTCAAAGGAGTTGTCGTAGAACTATAAAAGTGGCTCGTTCAAATTGGCATTGAAATATACTATGCTATTTTCAATTGTCGAAAATGACTGAAAGAAATATAACACCCCTTCCACACTAAACATTTTCCCGAGGACATCTAATCAAAGTTTTAAGATAGCCATTTTGCTCAGCTTAATCGATTTCCAGATATGAATAATGTTTTTGAAGAGGAAGCTCCCCTCACAGCCCTTAGGGCAAGGGATGTAAGTTATGCCCTGGGGGCAAATAAGAACGATGTTGGCACAATGTATTATTATTATTTTTCTTTTCCATACCAGGGCACTTCGTATCGAAGGAGTTGTCGTAGAAACTTGGTTGATAGCTGTTTTGTTTAACGTAGTTGAAAGTTCTGGAAATTAGGTCTTTGAGAATGACAACCCCCTCACAGCCGTCAGGACAAGGGTTGTAAGTTATGCCCCGGTGGCATATAAGGGGTTTATGGAAAGTGTTGTCGCAGAAACTCAAAAAGGGTTCATTCAATTGAAAACTGAAAGGGCTAGTGCCCTTTTTAATTGTCGAAAGTGATTGGAAGGCTTGACATTTTTATATAGTAAAGATCGATCGGGGTACAATGTATAATCATTATTTTTTTTTTTTTTTTTTAGACCAGGGCACTTCGTATCGAAGGAGTTGTCGTAGGAACTTCGAAAAGGGCTCATTCGATTGAAAATAGAAAAAACTAATGACCTTTTTAATAATCGAAAGTGATTTGAGGGCAACTAGTCCCCCTCCTCCCACCCCCGCCCTCCCATTTGCCCACTATGTTTAAAAACTAAACGTTGCCTTAAGATTAAATCAAAACGCACTCTGTTAATGCTAATTCCCAATAAGGCATCTCAGTAGTATCCCAAAGAACGACTGAAGGTATTACGTTCAAACTTTCGGGGCTATTTCTGCTCTAAAATTTAACCAAATCAAAATAGCGTAAGTGTATCCAAGCTATCAAAGAAAGTAAACAGATTTTTTTTTTTTTGCGAATGGCATCAAGTTTTCTATTTCAGGTCAACTAGAGGAGGTATGAATCTAAATTCAACACTACTATTTGTGTCCAGGTTTTTATAAGGGTGTAAGTTGTTAAAAATTGCGGAGAATTTATCTCCAGCATACAAATAGCAGGCAAGTCTTAAAAAAAAAAAATAAGATTTAAAGTATTATTTTTTTCCCCTGAAAAGACTATGTCAATATAAAACGAACAGAAATTAATTAAAAAAACTTTTTCCACAAAATAAGTTTTTCCAACAAAAGTAAAGAACTCCATTAAACAAAAAATGAGCAAAAAATGAAGTCAAATAATCTACCAAGCGTGAAACTACCACAAATCAGCATCGATAAATAAATGAAGCCCAAAACGAACAGAAATTACAATAAATAACCGAGTCAAACTCAAAACGAGCACATATTAACATGAGTAGGGCTCAAAACCCCTATGCTTTCCTAAAGCCAGAATATAATTTACACTTTACTGAAAAAAATACAAATGAATGTGAATTGTCAGTTTAATATACATATACTGATATTAGTAATCAAGATGTTAATATTATTTGATTTCTTAAAGTTATGAAAGTAAAAACAGCTTTTAAAGCACCAAGAAAAAAACAACCTGAAATATGTTAGTTTGAAAGGGTTTAGTGGAAATTTACAGAACCATGTATATCTTTAAAAAAATAAGAAAAATCGGGAATTTAATTTTTAATGAAATGGCCCCAATTTGCAGTTACGCAGTTTTTGGTAGTAGCAAGCGCCAAATTAAACAAAAAACTTGCATGATAAATCCGCTAAAAGCAAGATAAAAACAAACAGCTTATTTATTTTTACGGTTTAACGGGGCGACACTGACGAAAATATGGTATTACCCTAACAAGTACATAATTTTGGAAAAACCAGCATAAAAATATTTGAAAATTGGGATTGTCAAGTCTTAATAGACCTAAGATGGGTCTAGGGACAAAAATATAGTTTTATTTTGATGTCCTCGGTATTTTAACCTTCAAATCCGATTCCGAACCTAGTGTTTCTTCTTCACGCACCGTCTTTGGATATAACAGAAAGAAGCCAGTATCCCTACAAAATCAAAATTTTTCTGTTACTTTTTTGTTACTGCTGCCTATGGTTTAATAACACTGATATTCACTTGCTAGGATTTACCTTAAAAAGGGTTTTGAGCTCAGAAATAGTAAGAAATAAGAATTTGATCATTATTTTTTCTCAAGTTCGCAAAATGTTCTTTTTCTGTTTCGTTTTCATTTTAGCCTTTTTCCCAAAACTGTCTGACGTGTTGAAAATTTATGGTAAAGGTCATATTAATGTCAAAAAGCACTATTTTGCTCAGCGCAGCTGAAACTCATCGATGAAGCACTGGATTATGGACCCTTCCCCAGCTATTGAAAGAAGAATTTTTAAATTCTGAGCTGTCATCATCAAATATAAACCACACATGGATTTATGTGCTTTTATGGTAATTTGCTTGACCAGTGTTTTTTCCTTTTTACACTTTGTCCACTTATGATTTTGTAATTTGACAAATAATAAACCACTAATAATTTGTTTTTCAGTGTATGCACTAAGTAAATTAAAATTCATAGATCATCCGATATACTGCAGCAGTCGTTGCAGTCGGATTATTCTTGTAGAGCAACGGCAAATTAAATCTGCTTGACTTTGTTTTGGGTCTTGGCTCTCTCATTTCTTGCCAGAAAGCTGTGTTAGTTCTCATTTCACGTTAGTTTTCTGCTGCTTTCCCAAAATTTTGAGCAAAAGTATTCTAATTCGATTACTTAACCTCGTTGTTTTTACTACTGTACCCTCTGACGTACCAAAATAGGTAGTATGTGATATTTTTCATACAAATTGTATCGTCGTTTTAGATGAAGATTCAGACCTAAGACAAGAAAATGATGATGACAGAGTCGATTATGAAGATTCCATTGAAGCTACTGGTAAATGTTTGTCTTTATATGTAATTTATTGAATATTTTGTTTTTTCATAGAAGTTTTTCAAAGGAAAGTAAAGAGCTACTCTAAGTCTAAGACGAATGAAATAAAGTCGAATAGTAATTTAAATGTAAAAATAACATCAATCGCTATCAACACATAGATGAAAACCAAAATGAACAGAAATTACGACACACAATCAAGTTAAACTTAAAACGATTAGAAACACCAAAAACAGGAGTAGGGCTAACACCCCTATGCCTTGTAAAGACCAAAATCTCACTTCATCTTTACTGAAAACAATTCTTATTTAGAGCTGCGAGTTTTATTTGTCATAACATCAAAAAAAAATTATTATTATTGGCCAAGATTACTTGAAGAACCTAATGAACTCATATATTTAAGTTTACCTTCGTTATTATTTTATAATTTTTGTTCCTTTTGGATTTCACTTATTTATTGATAGTGGTTTATTATCGATTAACGCTTTATTTCCGCTCGTTTTAGGTTTAGTGCAGTTCTTTACTTTTCTTGAGACAACTTATTTTGTTGAAACAATGTTTTTTAAATTGATCTGTGTTTTTTTATTGTGATACCTTAAAATCTCGTCCAATCTCGTCCGTTGTATTTTTTTTTTTTTTTAGTTTATGTGGTCTAACTGCTGTTAATCTGTTGGGCGGTGTTGCCATAACTTTTAGAGTTTGAATCAGAGATCTGAATAAGTGAATCCGAATAAGCGATGGGAAACTTTAAGCCAACACCTACTTTCCCGTAAATCTTAGAAAGGGCTTTTAAATTCTCGCGTTTTGTGCCGGAGATAGAAATACTCATATCTAATGAAATCAACATTATTGGAAAGTGTGAATTTTGTTTTTTTATTAAA
The DNA here is from genome assembly GCF_049724085.1 of Artemia sp. Qi Xiang Cuo. NCBI lineage: Eukaryota > Metazoa > Arthropoda > Branchiopoda > Anostraca > Artemiidae > Artemia > Artemia sp. Qi Xiang Cuo. The sequence goes on along the minus strand of NC_142804.1, from coordinate 52,413,151 downwards.
CCGATCATAATTTTCTTTTTAGAGTTCAGGAAACGACAGTCCCTAAAAATATTCTAGTATACCTGCTAGGAAAATGTTAAAATCAGTGGAAGCTGAAAAAATCAATGCGGAAGCTTTGGGAGTTCCCTATGGAGCTACTCGCTTTGATTGAAAACCTTGCCGACACAGGATGTGTATAATTTATGCTGTATTGAATAGGCAGTGCTTTACTTAGCAATTAGAAAAGATTACATTTTATTTATTCTAAACTGACCTTTCGTTAGCTTTTCGAATTGTTAATATATTTAAGATCTCCTATCAATTTTTACCAAAACTTTTCCAATGGAGTATTAGGAAATTCCCAAATGGTCTTTTGTCTTTGAGATGGTCAGCCGATACTGCGACTCGCAAAATGATTTTTAAAATATAGAATCGCCTTAATACACCTAGCCCTTCCTGAGATATTGCAGATAAATCCTATTGACCGTTTCGATGCGCATAGTGTCTTGTAATTCATCTCAACATGCTCCGAAAGTTTCAACTTGATGTCCTTACATATTCCTAAGATATTGCATATACGCCCTTTCGACAACCTGGATGCAAACTTCTCAATCAGTCGCAGTTCTAAGTAGTTGCACTCATAGTCGCAATCGCACGAAGTTGTAGTTGTAGTCACAGGTAATTAAAGTTGGAAGTAGCTCAGTCGATTTGTCACAGCCGTAAGTTGTCTCAGTCTCAAGTATTCGAAGTCTGAATGCTTTCTGAACCACCTCAAGTATGAGATGCCGAAAAATGTTGTATTTTGCCGTTTTCACCCAGGAAATATCAATGTTTTGGTCACAAAGATGGAGGTCACAAGTAGTGGCATGTAGTTGCAGTTGTAATTACTCCTGAAAGTTTCACCTTAACACCCTTAGCCTTAGTAGTAGTCATAGTAGTACTAGTTGCAGTATTAGTAGTAGTGTGCACATTGGGCTTTTTAGTTAGTTCAAATTTGCCCTCAACATGCTCTGACAGCTTCAACTTAATATCCTAAGTCGTTCCTGAAATATTGCTGATGTACCTTTTTGACAACCTGCATGCACCTACTGTGTTTTGATTTAGTTCAACAACACCCTCAACATTCCACAAAAGTTTCACCTCTATACCGTTAGCCTTGTTAATAAAAGTAGCAGCAGATGTACTAGCCGCAATAGAAAGCAAAAATTAGGTCTACTTAAGTCATTATTGGTTCCCCGAAAAGAGCCAGAAAACTTGTTTCCTCCAAACAGCATTACAGTCGCACCCGTAAACTCCTGGGCCAAGGCAACCCTGATGTTCCAAAAATCTCTTCGACTCCCCCCTTCTCTCACTCTCCCTCCCTCTATCTATCCCTCCCTCCCTTTCTCTTCACCCTCCCCTCTCCTCCCCCCCCTCTTTGTCTCTTTCTCACTTTCTCTCTCAATATTTTTATCCGACTTTTTATATAAAGTTTAAAATGAGAATTTTTCTTCCACTAGTCCCATTTGGGTAATTTTTTTTTATCTTTTTTTTTTTATTTGAGTGTAAAGGATGTACAAAATGTAACCTGTTGTAGATTTTTACTAATTGAGCTTTTTATGCTAAATTCAAAAGTTTAATCGGGATATTCTAGAGTTTTTCTAATGCTGACAGTTTTCATGGAATTATTTTTCGTCTGAAGCACCAAAACTTCGTAAAAGATTCATAACACAAAAGAATGGCGATCGACAAATTCTGATTTTTTTTTCTGTTCACCACAAAAAAAAATGTACCTAAAACCTCAGACAATTAGGATTTTTTAAGAAAAAAATCCTCTAAGTTTTGCGAAAACAGAAAAAAAGCTTCCCTAAAAACATGATAATTGCGGGTGACGACAACTTCCTAATTGTTTTTTTTGTCTATATTTAAAAATCTGTCTTAGAAATGCGTTTTTCTGTTATTCAGTCATTTTTTTCTATTCTATGTTTCTTTAGTGTTATATAAAACAGATTCTCATTTATGTTATCCACATACTAATAAAAATTCTTAGAAGGAAGAGCAAAGTCACCCATTCTATAGATTTCTCTTTATGGAAGTGTGCAACCTACTTCCTAGCGTCTTTCAATAGTCTAAGCCTCAATTTTAGACTCATTCTAAGCAAATAGTTTTTTTGACTAATTAATCTTGCGAATGTTGCAGGATATGGAAGGTTTCACTATCTACTGCTGCTGATATGTGGTTGGGCAAACGCAGCTGACGCTGTTGAAATCATCTGTGTGTCCTTCCTTTTACCATCGGCAGAATGTGACTTAAATTTGTCCTCTCAAGACAAAGGTTGGCTTAGTGCCATTGTTTTTGTCGGTAAGTAGAACGTTTTCAGACAATCAAAACAAGTCTAAATGATGAAATATAAATATGTATATATATGTATTTAAAAGTTTGTAAAATAGTATATTTTTATACAAAGGTATACATTTAATATGAAAGCGATTCGTGCGATGAAAAGTCTCAGCTTAAGGTAACCTCTCAACGTCATTCTCATTTGTTTGCGCTCAAACAGATTTTAAATATTGACCTTTTTTATCAATAAAATGCAACTCTAAAAATGTTACTAACTTACAGCTTTTATTCTTATTTAGCTTCGAAGGAATGCTTTATCTTTAACAATCTAGTCAATTAGGACCAAAACTTGGTAAAGCGTAATATGCATAATATTTTGTTGGATTTCAGTTATTATCACTTTGATAGTTCAATGAATTACGAAGAATAATGATATTTTTACGAGGACAATGCCTTTCTTCGTTATTGCTTTTTGATTATTTTAGAACCCTGATCTTTGTTGTTGTTTTTTTCTCGTGCGTCAAAGTTTGTTTAAATTATAGTATGTTGCCTGATAAGTATGTTCAGTGTTCAGGTTCTAGTATGTTCAGGTATAAGTATGCTCAGGTTCTCTTCATCCACCAGGATATCAGTCAAAGTGGAAATTGTCGGTTTTTGTTCTGTTGTTTGATAACTAATACTCTTACTAGAATGTATTACTTGTTGATACTAACAGATTTACGCAAGAATTCTGTAACAACTTTAATAATTGGATTAACTCTATTAATGTGGATTAATTCAGTTGTAAATCCCCTGGGCAATTCTTGCAAGCTGGACTATGTAAACTTCAAACCTGCTTGATCGTTAAACAATCGAATGAAGACTGAATGCGGGTTTCTTCTTGTGATTGGTGGATACGAAAGGCTGGAGCAGTAGTTTCCTTATCAAATGTTTTAACAATATATTTAAATTCCAGACTTATTTTTTTTTCTTTTTTTTTTCTTTTTTTTTTTACATTAGCCTTTCCATTTTAATGTCCGAACGGAATTTCTAGCGTTTAACTTTCTGTTTAAAAGACCCAATAAGTCATCTAAAAATATCTTATAGACATTTTTGTATTTTGTAGGAATGATGGTCGGGGGATATCTTTGGGGAAGTCTGGGAGATACTCTTGGCCGTCGTGGTGTCCTTATGGCAGCAATGTTCGTCAACGCTCTATTTGGAGCAATTAGCAGTCTTTCGCAAGATTTTGGAACATTCCTTACATTTCGTTTCCTAAGTGGTGTTGGGTAATCTTTCTTACCTTTTTAAGTATGTGTATTAGTCCCTTATTAGTGCAGTATTTGCCATCGCTTGTTTAGTTTTACCATTTCTGAACTATATTGCCTGTAATTCCTGCTAATTGCTAGAAGCAGTAAGTCTTTTAGGACACAGGTATTTGAGTTAATTTCTAACAAAATCTGTAAACGACATTGTCTTTTCAATCCAACCTAATGTACCTACTTTCAGTTCAATATGTTCCTCTTTTTCAATTCCTCTTTTTTTCCTTCCTTTAACAGTATCCTTGGTTTCATTAATTGTCCTTTTATTTTTTTTTTCTGTATATAATTTTTCCCAGTTTTCTTTTTCGGTTTCGTAGTCTTCACTCTTTGTCACTTAGAATGTTTTTTGAAATTAAAATTTATCTTGTGATATTTTATTTTCAATATTAGGACGCCACGAGAGTCATTTAAAAAAAATACCGTTTGAGATTCATGATATCAACATATTATAAATCGTCAATTACTTAGTACAATCCTAATAAAACATATCTAAACATTTTATGAATTCCGTTAAACAACCATTTTAGCCCTTATTGCCTTTTCTGTGGGGCAGCTGGGGACGATTGGTACAAAAAGTTAAACTAACCGAATTCACTTTAAAGTCAACAACATAACGAAGAACAACTTACGTATATGCATACAAAACCAAAGAAAAAAGCATACGCAACAGAGGTGATAACAATATTTAAGCAAGGAAAGCATTCAAGCTCACAAACATTGAGAAAGACAAAGAGAATAAAAGAGGGGGAAAATGATATATTGGGAGAAGCAATAAGAGGTGATTTAAGCGAAGAGAAACGATTGTGCACGGAAGAAAAACCAGAGGCACAGTGTTGAGCCAAAGAAAGGTAAAGAAGGCTGGGTTGGAAGTACATTTTCGTTTAAAACCTTGTCGTTTAAGATAGATAGTGCGCAGCACCTTCGTTTAGCCAACTCTAGAATTATCTTTAGGGTGACTCTTGTTCTAAGAAAACTAAGCAATATCTGAAATCTGTGACACAATTATTTATACCCTCCCGGTTTTGTCTTAGAGGGGGGGGGGGGGGCTCAACCCAAAGACTTACACGTAAGGTCATTTTCATGTGCACTGGGTGGTACGAAGGAATATTGGACGTGCATACATGACGCAACAAGTTTGCTCACCCATCGAAAAAAAGTTTCTGATAAGATCTTCTATCCTTGTTGCGATACCCATCTGTATTGAGAACACTGAGGGAGGCTCGGAGACATAATGTAGAGTGGAAGACTGCATAGGTAGCAGAACTCTTAATTGAATTTTCCACAAGTGTGTCAGGAGTGGCTCTCAGTACGGTCTAAAGCCCGTTTATATTGGAGGTACCGAGGAAATACCACTGCCACTGGAGCCACCGTTCAACAAGCAAAATCGGTTACAACGTAGAATTAAAGAAAGGCACACATAGCAGGGTTGAAGTATATCTTTGTTAAACCGACGACAAACAGTGAACAATTTTTGGCTCATCCAATGTGCTGTTTAAACCTCTTGTTCGCCTATCTAGCAGAAGATACCTTCTATATCGCCTATCTAGCGGAAAATACTGTAGAAGGAGTCGGGTAGTTCTGACTGTTACCGCTGATTTTGTCATAAATGTTTCTATTTCCAGACACAGCAAGAAGAACAGTTTCTGAAGCAAGAAGTCACATGGTGTAATTGTTGTTTAGTTGTTTTCCTGTCAGTTTTATTTTACAAATTTGGGTGTTGAAATCACACGGTGTGCTGTACCAACTCCATATTAAAAACTTTGCTGTACTAACTTAATGGCAACTAGTATTTCTACCTTGCTATTCTAGTTGATGCTAGATGGTGCAAAAAAATTTGGAATCAAATTAGGCCCCGTTCTGTGAGTTACTAGCTGTATTTGGATGACAGTATGAACTTGAATTTTCTGTCTTGAAATCGAAAAGGTCTTTGAAGTGTTTCAATAGCGAAATTCTAATGTTTTCTCGAATCTGCTTTCAGATTTCTTACTCAAAATCGGGTTCGCCGGCTGTTCTGAATGGAAAAATTTTCCTGTTGTAACGTTAAAAAATTGGTTAATGTTTTCAATTCTTCTGAATTATAAACATTTTATTTTGCTTATACCCTTATCTAGTTCAAATAACATTATGTAGGTCAACATGACGCTCAACTATTTTTGGTTTGCATGACATAAACTTAGATAGTAATATTAAAAAATCTTTTGGCATTTTGTTGTATATTTGTTTTATCTGAGGCAGTGCATTAGCGGTTAAAAATTCTTAAAAAAAAGAATAATAGAGAAAAAAAAGGGGAAAGTGGAAGTATCGATCGGAATCGTAACTCTCCCTTTTTACCAATTTAAAAGATTGCTAAACTACTTTGCTGTCATTTTTTCTTCTTTTCGAACGCTGCTCAAATTACAGAAATATTTTTATGGGGACCGACCATTCAAACACTATCAATGAGGGAAGGTACGGGATTATAAGAAATTGATTGATTCTTAAAATATATAAAAGCCCTCTGGTGGTCCTGTCCTCCAGAAGGCAAGCCCGCGATTATTTTGTGGTGGATATGGGAACTTTTGACAAACAATTTTTTAATTGCTGTGAATAAAGGAAGACTGAAGAGTCGATAGAAATCCTGACTTTTCCTCTCCCTCTCCTTGTTCAGAGTAATGAAATAGTATTTTTAATGTAAGAATTCAACAAAAAATATTAGAACAGAAAGGAGTGACCTGATCGACGCGGAAATTGAATTTGAATGTTGGTAGTTGTGTATCTAGTAACTTCTAAGGTTGTTTTGAGCCAACTATTTTTCTCTTTTAGTGTTGGTGGTAGTATTCCAGTAGTATGGTCCTACTTTGCCGAATTTCAACCAAAACGCATCCGTGGAAATCTACTCAGTTGCTTAGCAGCATTTTGGATGTTGGGCAACCTGGTTGTAGCTGGTACAACTTAAATATTTTTACGTTTATTTTGTTAGATTTTTCTATTTCCATTCGCACTTTTTTTTAAAAGAAACTATAAAATATGGCAAATTTGAGTATTAAATTGAACAAAAATTCAGAAGCCAAAATTGTTTCCCTTGCCCCCCTCCCTCTTATTTTTGATTTAAGGCACTTTCTTGACTATTAATTGAGTGTATACAAACATAAATAATACCGCTAAACTAGAAAAAACATATTTTAGTCATTAGGTGCTAAAGTTAAATAAGGGTTACCGCATTTTTCATATACAAAGAGGTGAAGAAACATCAGAATTTTTTTTTTCTGCTAGTTGATCTCTTCTGCTTTTCAGAGCATATTGTAAAATTTGATGTCGTTTTTTTTCTTTTTTTGCTGCTTTCCGTCAATGTTTATTTAATTGAGTTGATATATTTGTTGTTAAAAATTTTGCATCGCATTTCAAATTCTCAGGTCAAAAAGTAGTTTAAAGGGTAGTCAGACACTCATCGCACAAGCAATGCTTTGAGTCTAAATTTTCATGTTAATTGTTTCGTTTGTTCATTTATTTAAAAATGAAAGGTTGATTGATTGATTGATTGATTGAGACATTTCAAAACTATCGCGGCACCTTTTGCGTTTTTTTTTCTATGCATATGCAAATTCTAAAATAAAACAAATTGTGGGAACTCAGTTATAATTCTAAACATTTGAGTTGACATTCAGATAATATATCAGTAGACGCTCAGGTAGGAACCTTAATTTATGAGGAAGACAGCAAACGAAAGAGGTCCTAGATTGCCCCTTCTTTTTGGAACTGGAAATAATTCAGTTTTATCTTAAAAAAATATCATTGTTTCGGCAAACGAGTGAAAGCGCTTCTTTTCTTTAGCTTTCTTAGCGTTTCGTTTCTATACCCTCAACACACCCAGGGTATCGTAGTTTTACTGGGTTACATCGAGATAAAAGGTCATAGTTACCAACCAGTAGGCAAAACTTCATTCTCTCTAGCCTCTAAATCTGTAGACTGACTACGATTTTTGATTTGTATTTCACAGAAGCGCGTGCACTCTCCGAAGAATTTATAATGGTGATTTGATTGACGCTTCATTATTCATTCACTATAGAACGCTTTCACTTCTTCCATACTTTACTCTTTCCTGTCTTGTATTTTCACCTGGAAATTGAAAAGGTCAATTTTATAATTTTCAGGTTAATTTTTAATTTGGATTATTCTGGATTAATTATAATTCAGTTCCTTCGGATGAAGTAATTCGAATTATTCCGGATTAGTTATTCGGATTATTTCGGATTAATTATAATTTGTATTATTTCGGATTGATTATAATTTGGATTAGTCCTGATAATTATAATTTGGGATGTAAATAACGTTTAAAGGTAAGTATGTGCTTACCTTTGCCTGTTTTCCAAAAGAGAATTGTGTAAACAGATCATTTAAATCATTAACTGAAAGAGAACAACACAATATATGGAGGAAAGTAAATAGGATTGACACATGTAATTTTTTTTAACGTGAACAGAAATTGAAATGGGATATCTTGCATCGGTCTCTCACCTGTTTTTTTTTTTTAGATTTAACTAAAAATCTATGATCCATTAAAGAATCCCTTTTAATAATTTACAATGAATGCCATATTAGACAAATGAGAGAATAAAATTACGTAAAGAGCATAGCATATGGCGGTATTTGAAAAATTATGATATTTCAAAAAAAATATTTTCTCAAATTTTTCCCTCTCCCATAATCACCATCCCCTTCTTGCTCACAAATATTTTTTTGGCCATTACTGTATTAAAATGTTTCAAAACTCATAAACCAGCAAAAATACTGTCATGAACTGGCAAAACAATTCCGTATAGATTAAGGAAACTGGATGTTTCCTTCAAAGAAATTATTTGCTATGTAAAATAGATTTCAGATCTTTCCATTTATTTGTGCCAAAGGGAAGTCTTTTTTGCAATATTCATAACACCAGTACTAATAAGGGCTTAGTGCTAGTTTTTAGAATTATTTCCTTTTGGCGTTTTACGAACAAGCTGGAAAAGAAATCAACCTATGAATCTACACGAAACATTTTTTTTTTATTTATTTTTTTTATCCAATAAAGGAGAAAGCCAATGGCTTGTCGCAATTTTCTCGTAGTTTTATTATTTAGTTTACTTTCCAGTTTGTTCATAAGTCAATAAATGGAAACCCAGCTTTAGTTATAATTGTAAAACAGTCGAAACGAAAATTTAAGTCCAAATGTCGTTATATCTACGTTAAAGACTATTTTGATTTCCTGTAGGTTGTAAATGCGTCATCAAGCTAAGGATTGTTCTTCATTTGTTAAACGTCCAAAAATATTGAATATGCCAAGTTTGTTAAAAATTACAAACTATGTACGAGCTCAAAGCCGTATCTAGGGGGGGGGGCAACTTTTTTTTGCGTTTTTTAAAGTTTTTTTTTTGTAATTCCCTCTCCTCCCCCAGACAAGAATCCTGGATGTGTCCTTGATAAAACTCATTGCCTATAAAGACATGATGTATGAAAAACTGTTTAAAATCTCTTATTTTGTGTCTTTTGTAGTATAAGGTCATTAAAAGACTAGTAACTTCTCTTTACTGAGTTTAAAGGTTGAATTATGTGAATTTTGTATTTTATTTAATTGTGATATAAATTTTGTATTTTATTTTAATTGTGATGTGAATTTTGTATTTTGTATTAATTGTGATGTGAATTTTGTATTTTATTTTAATTGTGGTGTGAATTTTGTATTTTAAGATAAATGACTATCAGAAGTAACGAGCTGAATTCACACGCACAAATTAAAATAAAACAAACAAAGAAAGTGAAAAATCAAAAGAAGAACGAAAGAACTTAGTCGTGAATAGATAAATCAAAAGAGTGTTTCAACCCGGTCTGGGGGAATATATTGGGAATGAAAAGACAGATTATTTATTTGAAGTTTTGTTTGTGTGTTTGAAGCTTTTGTGGTATTTAAAAAAAACAACTACGGAATGGTTAATAATTTGGGACTTTTGAGAATGATAAGCAAGGAAGGCTGGTCTAGCAGGGTTTTGAATTCCTGATCTTGTTGAATTTTTCTGGATTTTGCCGGGAAAGATTTTGAGGTAGCAATTGAATGCCAGAACTTTTAATATATTTATTTTTTGTGTTGAATATTAGCTACTAAGTTAAATGTGCATGAAGCGCCGAAGGGTCATCATACAATATCATCATTAGAGGTTCTTAGACGTTGTAAATTCTTGGAAATCTTCAGCGAATGAAACGTAACGCACACGTTTATTCCAAAATTCCTCCGCAGCGATGTCAAAACGTGTTTCCGGTCGTTGTTTATAAATTTCCTCAGAAATGTTGCAAAGAAAAAACTGCCTTTGTAAAACAATGAGTGGCGGCAGTTGAAGGAAATCGGGGGGGGGCAAAATATATGCTTGAAATCTAGGGAGGAGGGGCAATTTTGTTGTTTACGGTTTTTTTGAATAAAAATTCGAAGAAGTCCATCTTTCAATGAAAAATACCCAAAAACTATTTTTCAGAAGGGAGACTTAGGAGAGGGGCATCCCCCCAGTTGACCCCACTGAAAGCAACCCATCATTAGTTAATTTAACAGATTTGGATTTCGTAACTCGAAAACAGTCTTAGAAACAAAACTGTCTAACATGTTTATGCATGTTAGGATTTTGACCGCATTATGCAGTCAAAATCCACTGAAATTTGGTTGGATGGTGGAAGATAGGTGAGAGATTTAAGAAAATTGACAAAATACGTAAAAATGGGCAGAATTTGCTTTCATATTATAAGTATTATTTTGATCAACCCTATCTTCGAGTGTTTCTTGGGGATCGTGTTTGACATTAGTATAGCAATTTTCCACATTAGAGAATTTATCCACAAATTTCTACCGATTGGGCAACTCAACCAAAGAAATTAAAATTAACAAGAAACAAATTTGGACCAAAATAATATCCTGGAGAATACCACAGCAGATGAGTAGAGAGCATGAATAAAAGTTTTTTTATCGTAGCTCTAATCAGCTAAACATGGATGGGCGACCCTGCCTGCAGGGCTTGGGAGTGGTGCGTCCCACAGGGGTTGATTTCAAGTCCTCTGGAGGGTTATCAGCATGAAGCAGTGCAGTTTCTGAAGAATTTCTGATTTCTCGTTTGGGAAATAAGAATTAATAATTACGAAGACTTGTATATCTTACGTATCTTACTTGTATGTCTTACTAATGTGTCTTGATTATTAAGACTTGTATGTGTGAATTTTATACACAAAAAAGTAAGTAGTGCTGTGTGTACGGTTTCTGACTGAATTTTCCTTTGGCTGTAAGGCTGTAGACACTAGGCGATGCAATCCACTACTTTAGGAGAAAGGCATCCTCGCTCAGTCGTTTAAATTTTATTTGCCCATTTGTTTTTGAACTCTGAATATTGCAATTATTATCTTTTTTTCAAGATAAAGATTCTTAAAAATTAATGAAGATAGGACATACCTTATCTCGCTACATTGTGAAGTTTAAGTGTTCAGTATCGCCAGTTTCAATACTTTTAGTATTACTAATCTATAGGTGAAATGGACACTTTGTATCCATGAAGAACTGATTCGAAAATACAAAAAACTCGAGAACAGCAATAACACATTTCAAAATTAAAACACTTTGGGCATGAGTCAATTTGATTGGATCATTACCTGAAAAGGTTATACTAACAGAGATTTCACATATAACACTCGCATTATGATAAAAAAGGCTAACTAATTAGAAATAATTTCCCCTTTCAGTTTCATATTCATGAAAATTGTCCGACACCAGTAAAGACGCCTTTTTTTAGTCGAAGGGAGGAATAACCTATATGATTTACTATTTAAGAAGAATACTCATATCATCCCCTACAGCCCCTTTATGAGTTTCGAGTTCATTCATTATCAATAAATTTAGATAAACAAAAACAGCATCAACGTAGTCTCTATTGTAAGGTTTTATGGCCAGGAAAGAACAAGGGGGAAAAGAATACCAAAAAAAAAAAAAAAAAAATCGTTTAGCCCACCTTAAAAAATCCCCACAACCACATGCTAGGCAGGGTAGCAGCGCAAGATTTTACCAAAGACCTTAAATCTTATAATCGTTGTCCAGCCTTTCGGGTGGGTTTTTGGTGGCAATTTAGTCGGGTGTCATTAATGCAACAGTCTCACAAAATAGTGCAATAAAACGTAGTTTTAATTGGCTCCAAAATCTGAGATGGTACCTTGCATTCTCGGGCGTTCGCGGTTAACAGCTTTATTCGTTGGAAGTATTGGATGTAATTACTTTATTAATTATGCTTATTTCCATATTAAGCAACCAACCCTCTAAGTGGAAGGTTGGGGGTTCCTTCCTAAGGACTTACTTCCAGGAAATCTCGAAAATTTGGATTAAAATGTATTTGATTGTGTTTTATCCCCACCTCAAGCCTCTGAACTCTATGCACCTGTGCAAGAAGCTATCCGGTCATTATGGTGAATAAGTGGGTTATATGTTTGGTTTCATGAAAGCTGTAATCTCTTTTGGTTACTATTTTTGCCAAAAATATTTATTTTCGCAAGAAATGATAAAAATGCTGAGCAATCATGATACGGAAAGCTAGGTGTTGTATTTGCACTAAGTTATCGCCGTACCTCCCTCAGATCCTTATATCAAACATTGATATGTACAATTTCAAAAACTGCCTGTAGAATTCGGGGAACTTTTTTTTTACTCCTGCCCCACTCGCCCCCTACTGATCGTTGGGAACTGCTCGGTAAGACAGAAAAGCTTTTGAAGATAACAATAACTGTAATTTCTTTCATTTTTATAGGCCTTGCTTGGGCTGTTATTCCACAAGACCTGGGCTACAGTGGTGAAGGCTTTAAATACAACTCCTGGAGGATATTCACTCTATTGTCAGCATTGCCTAGTCTTACCGTCTGCTTTGCCTTATTACTACTCCCAGAAAGTCCTAAATACTTATTGGCGCAAGGGAGAGATAAAGATGCTCTCAAGGTTTTCAGACGTATTTATTCAATGAATACACGAAGGAATGAGGATTCATACCCAGTGAGTTTTTTCATACTTGCTCATGTTTAAAGAAGGTGTGATGGTATTATTGACATAGGGTACGCTTAAAGACATATTAATACCATTGAGACCAAATGGTCGTCAGGGCCAAACGCTCCACATGTTTGCTAGTTGTCTTTAACGTATTACCTCAATATCTGAGCTTTGTTCTCGTTGCAACTCTTAGTGACCTATGTTTGCTGAAATGCTGAATAAGTACTCAACTTTACTGTCATACCAAAATAAATAAATTTATTTATATATATATATATATATATATATATATATATATATATATATATATATATATATATATATATATATATATATATATATATATATATATATATATATATATATGAATGAATGAATGAATGATTTTTATTAATAACCTGTCTTACAATAAACAGAAAAAGACAGATCACAAACTAGAAAAGAAAGAAAAAGCAAAAACTGGCAAGAAAAACAAATACAGACAGAAAGAACTACATAATAACACAACTATTTGAGAAGGTGGGCCCACTCGTGATAGTTTTTTCATGTAATTCTGAATTACCTCCTCCACGGCACTCAGAGGCTCAACAATTCCATATTTCGCAGCAATATGGCGGTTTCTAACAAAAGGCGGCACTTGAAGAAGATATCGGGTATAATTAAAAAATACCGACCTTATGTCTTTCTTGTTTCGTGAACTCAGGAGCTTCCAAAAAGAAAACAGGTAAAAGACACGAGGCAACGCAACTGCATTATAAAAACAAGCCAAATACCTACGGCGCGAATTATAACGGCTTGTTACAACACCTGTACAAGCACTGTGTACTGTTTTAGAAAGGTGTTCAGTTATTAAATATTGGGTCTCTTAATGATTACGATCAATCAGCAGGCCAAGGTACGTAATGTGACTAGATGGTGTTACGGTAATTCCACCAAGCCTGACTGTAGATATATATATATATATATATATATATATATATATATATATATATATATATATATATATATATATATATATATATATATATATATATATATATATATATATATATATATATATATATATATATATATATATATATATATATATATATATATATATATATATATATATATATATATATATATATATATATATATATATATATATATATATATATATATATATATATATATATATATATATATATATATATATATATATATATATATATATATATATATATATATACACATATATATATATATATATATATATATATATATATATATATATATATATATATATATATATATATATATATATATATATATATATATATATATATATATACTAATGTCTATAGTCATCGATGCTAACATCTTTATTGCTAAAAAAATCTTGGAAGAAAAATTGCAATAATGAATAACGTCAGATAACAAAAACACAGTAAAAAACAACTTTAAAAACTGAAAAAATAAAAAAGCCCACTTCGCGCTGTCAAAATAAGATATTGCTTTAGAATAGAAAAGGTACTGACATATGCCGCTATACGGCGGCATGTGTCAGTACTTTTTTTATTGCTTTTAATTTATTTCCTTTTTAAGTTAGACTTATTCACTCGTGGTAATTGTTGTTCTTTTTAAATTTGGTATTTTCTATAAGTCAATTTCCGTTTGTTCTATGTTTTAGTTTCGATTTTTGCTTTTTGTTAGAAAAGATTTTTTTTTTAAATTGATGCCTTAAGCTGTCGCTAGACATTTTTAGGATTTTTACATACAAAGGGAATTTGCAAAAACTGTATTAAAGTATGGAAAAATCGTTACACCCTGGATCTAATTTACACCTTTTTTTAACTACCCCATTCTCTAAAAGGTTTTTGACCCCTTCATCTCCTCCGTGCAAGGGTCCGGACTATACATCAAGGTCTTGATCAGTCCTAGGAAGTTTGTTGTTTCAAAGTTGTGTGTTTTTGAATATTACCTTTATTCTCTTGCAAAAAGATAAGCTTTTCTGAAAAAAATATCATTGGCGTGTGTTGATTAAGTAACTGAAGGGTTAACATTGAAATGAATTAAGTTTGTCTGTAATCGTTTTTAAAATGTTCACAGTGTCTTATGTTGGAGTAATTTAACACATTTATTTATTATTTATTTATGCAGTTGATATATTTATTTTTATATTTATAATAATAATTATATATTTATATTTGTTATTATTTATTTACTTATACATTTATTTATCATTTGTTATTATTTATATGAATATTTATTATATTATATTATATATCTATTTATTATTTATTTATATTATTTATTTATTTATTATACATTTATTTTGAGGGCAAAATTCTTCTAAATGCTATTTGAAAAAGTAGGTGAATTTGATAAATAAAAAAATTGGAAACCGTCGGAAAAGTATATAAGAATTTTATAAGAAGGTTTCAGGGGTCTGAGAACTGTGTTCTTGTTTTATTATTTTAGAAATAAAGTGAAGATATGTTTTTACTCCTTGGATGCATTCAAAGGTATCAAATTTTACTTACTTTAGCTAGGTTTTTCTTTTCTTTTTTATCTAGAGATAGTTAACTATGTAATGCACGCGATATCTTCTATGCATCGTGTAAAACACCTACTGTAAATATGACCTATGTGACTTACTTAAGACTTACTTGACTTAAAGCTATTGCTATTAGGGTTGCCAGCGTGGAGGTAACTAGTTTACAGCGCCGTCGGTCTCCTCCAGGTGGTCTTGTCCCGGGCTAGTGATGGGGCCTCATAATGAGGCCCTTATTTGGATTGATGCTGCGCCTGAGGAGTGGTTGCTTTATTAAATCAGCCTACTTGGTGTGCGGTCTCCCTCTAGTACGTCGCCAGCCATTTTCTGAGGGGTTGAAATTCTTGATAATCCTTGCAGGGGTACTTGGCGGGAGGTGGAGTAGGTGACCGTACCACCTTAGGGAACGGGCTTCTGCTAGTGTAGAGAGATTTGTCAGCTTGAAGGTCGTCAGAATCTCAGTTTTGCGGATCTTTTCATGCCATTTAATGCCTTCTATTCAACGCATTTGTCTAGTTTGTACGGCATTGACTTTTCGTAGTTGTGTTTGAGTTACCAGCCACATCTCAGAAAAATATAGTATGATACTTGAGCCTGTGGCATTGTGAATTCGATCTTTAGTTTTGCGACTAATTTGTGGTTTAAGGAAGACTGCCCTCAGGAGTCGCCCAAATACAGAGTTTGTCTTGGTTTATCTGACAGAGATTTCGGCATCAAGTGGGTCACCTGAGGATATAGTTAATTCGGGATATGTGAACTGCCTTACCAAGTCGACAGCTTGGCCGTTAATCTCAACAGGTAAGGTTGGCGTCGAAGCAGTCTTATCTGTTCTTCCAATTAATTTGCAGCCCTACTCTAGAGGCTGTGGAGGAGAGTGTCTTGATTGCAGACTTAAATTAGTCAAGGTTGTCACTAAGGACAGCTATATTATCCGCTAAGTCAATATCAGAGAGGGTCCTCCAGGCATGACTGACGCCATAAGATGGACACGGTGGGTCTCGTTCAACATGTAGTCGAGGACGCAGTTAAAGAGCTCAGGAGCAGCAGCGCATCCTTACCGTGCTCTGTTTTTAATGGGGAAGGAAGAAGAAAGCTTCCTACTAACCAGGACGGCGCTTTCTGTGTTCTTATAAAGTTTTGAAAGAGGCTGACTGTCTTTGTAGGTAGGCCCGCAGCTTCCGTGGTTAGCCACAGGGATCGTCTGTCTACAGTATCAAAGGCAGAACGGAAGTCGATGAAAGCTATATGCGCTTTTTTGTTGTATTCCAGTGTCACCTCAACGATCTGTCTGACTGTGTGTATCTGCTTAGTTGTCAATCTTCCTGGCAGGAATCCAGCTTGTTGAGGGTGGCGCAAAGCATGTAGAAAATTTGTTCGGCATTTCATCAGCAGCATCGCAAACAGTTTTCCAGGAACAGGCAGTGGGGTGATACCGCAGTAGTTGCTACAGTCCGTCTTGATGCCCTGCGCTTGAACACTTGCACAAGGATTCCTTTCTCCCAATCTGACGGTATTACTTCAGTGTGCCAGATGATGTTGAATATCAACTGTAGCCAAAGTATCATCATAGCTCTGAATTGAAAAAGTATCATCGTAGCTCTGAGAACTACTTTTAAGTAGCTCTGAAGTGATGCCGCAGGTGCCAGCTGCTTTGTTGTTTTGGAGTTTTTTTTTAGGTGGATTTAATCTCCTCTGAAGAAAATTTTGGTGTCGTCGGTGACAGGGGTAGTCTGCATCGACGAGCCCTGAGTCAATGCCATCAATAAAAAATCGCTAAGCTAGTTACAAGCTATACTTTTTTTTATTATTTTTAAATAGCCTACTAAAAGATACAAACCTTCGTCAGTGGGATAAAGAACCGTCAGAAAAAAATAAAACTCCTTTGAAATATACAGAGACAACCCTTTTATATAAAATATTTTTTAGCGAACTCTGTTTTGAAAATTAAGAATTATGTAAGCCACAACGTTTGGTTTCTTTAATACATCTTAAAGTTATCGTATTTCCTTTTAGTACACAAAATTTGTTGCTGAGTTCGACAGTGACAAGTTAACTTACAAAGAAATGTCGCTCATCCATCGGATTAAGATAACAGTCCTCACCGTTTCTAAGAAGACAGCTGCCATTTTCCGTGGAAGAGTCTTGCGACCCACACTATTTATGCTAATAATTAATTTTTGTATTCAGTTTGGGTAAGAATTCAGTTAGTTCCTTTCTAAAGGCAGTGAGGTTAAGAAAATAAAATTACCACTACTAAAAACTTGTCGTAGTTTTAAATCACATAAAACTGAAACATTGGCGAATCTCAAACTTTTTTGAGCATGTAATACAAAAGTACTATAAGCTAGCGATAGAGCCTGTCAAAACACATAAATAAAAAAACATAAAAACATAAAAAATGTCAAAACATAAAAAAAACAATGACAGTGTATGCTTTTTTGTGAGTCCCCTGACACCTTGCCCCTCCCCTCTCTCCTAAAAGTTTGAAATCGATCCCCTGGTGTTAGGACCCCATTCGTAAGATGATACAGGATAAGCTTATCAAACTAAGTAGAGGATTTACCGCTTTTTAGCGGAATACACTGACTATGTGCAGTCTCTATAGTATAAATACTTGGTTGCAAATACTTGTTTGCCTTCAGGCATACAAATAAAAAAAAGTATGTTCTCTTGCTGTGATAGAAAACCAACTAACCCTTAGTTTAAAAAATGCCCCGGAAAAATACTGGCTCCAGTTATTTATTGCATGGTCGTGTGTGATTGGTTGGGTGCCGCAGCTGTAAGAATTTCTTGTTATTGGATGTAGGATTTATTTACTATGGATTGAATGTTCCTTGGTATAGCCTTGGAGGTGTTTTTGTTTGTATGAATTGATTCATGTTAAATAACAAGTACCACGTGTAAACAACATTGTAAGCGAGGCAGGAAAAGGATTTTGAAAGAGTAGTTGGTGTTGGGAGGTCGCCGGTGTTGGTAGCTTGGCTTAGATGTGAGTACAAATAAATTGTTCCTTTTCAGTCTCATAATGTCAACTTACGGGTTTCTGCCACGTGACATTGAGTCTTGTTGTAATAATTTAAATACTCTGGAACATTTTGTTTGCTCAAATATTAGTTATTAGTTAGTTTATTTTAATATTTTTAATTCTTATTATTAGTACGAAGATTATGCAAAGATTGTACTTATATTACAAGTTATAAAACTATTTTGATTTTCTTTTTAAAATGAAACAATTAAAATCAAAAACCATAATTCTTTTAAAAATAAAACCTTTGCCCTTTTTTAACCCTTGTATTGTGTTCACTTTATCTCAAGTATTAGATACAGGCTATTTCTAGCACTTCTTGTATTTATTTATCTTCTTTATATATTTATTAACCGGCAGAGTTTGATGTCTGCACGCTACTCTAACTCCTGTTAATTCTCCAGACTCTGTTTAAACCGGTTTACACAGCTACTTACCAATTATATAGCTGTGGAGTACTCTCTGTTTCCAAAATGTAGATCCTCTATATTTCCACCTAAAGAGGTCATATCAGATCAGAGCTCCAAAAAGGACTCCGGACATCAGGGCTCCGACTTCGCGGAAACTAGCTTTTACTTTACTCCAAGTTTTGTTGAAGTCCTATAACCCATTGTGATAGTTGTTTTGATTGAAAACTCTAGCCACTACTGGTTCTTCCCAAATTGCCACAGAAGTACACTCGCTCTTCCTTGTCATATACTTTAGTTGAGATCCGACAATCTCTTCATATGCGTGTCCTGAAGACTAACATTCCATAAAACCCCCTCTCCTTCCTTCATATATGAATGTTGATCGCACCCAGACTTGTTTCAATCTGTTTCTGGGCTTTTAATGCATTTGAAATGTCAGGAAATTATGTTGAAAAAAAAGAAATACAAATTCTGAATTCTGGGATCAACTTTGCTAAATTTTTTTTTTTTTTTTTTTTTTACTATAATTTGGAAGGGCTACGTAAGTTGATTTTTGATTGTCAAAAAACACCTAAGATAGACATCGCATTAGAGGTGCGACATTACATGATCATGGGAAAGTTCACTTTTAGAGTTTTTTTTTTATAATATAATATATTGTCGATTTTCTTTGGGGTGGGGGGTGGGGGTGGGTTGAAGTCACTGAGAATTTTTCTAACTTAAGAAGAGTATTTCATCTTCACATCAGTATCACCATATCAAAATAAAATCTTCAAATTTTGTCTTTTGCCGTTTTTAAGTTATTCCCAAAAAAATAAATTAAGAAAGCACAAGTATTTCTCTGTAACAATTTTATACACTTTAATTATAAATATTTAAGGAACTTTTTGATAATGATCACTTCTAATGAACTAGAAATAGTCCTGTATTTTCCTCATTTAATATTATTCAAATGTTCCACAAATATTTTTGATGATTGAAAAATTATTTAGAATCATCTTCTTCCATTGACAGTCTGATCTGATGGTAACACTAGGCTGTAGTTAATATAGTACAACTCTTAAAAGTTTTTACACCAAATACCATTATAACACACTAATTTTAAGAATATAGCTGATAGATCTTCCTTTTCTATCTTTATGAATTTCATCACCACTCAACCTGTTCTTTGTCAGCATTATCACATTGTAAGTTTCCAATCTATTCTTGATATCAGACCCATTTTTTGCTGCTAAGATCTTACTTCTGGTCCTAGAATCTGACCTTCCAAATAAGATTTGGTTTTTCATCCCTTATTAACCAATGCTCCTCCCTAAGAAATACATTTGCCTTTTTTTACTTTTGTTGTAAATAGAGAGTGAAGATACTGTATATGTTGACTGTTGCCTGTTTTTCTTTTGTTGGGCAGTCTCTCATTCTCACTTCGTTGATCTTACATCATTCTGCTTATATTTTCCTTTGGCGCTAAATCAAAGTGCAAAGATCTAAGAGGGCGCTGATCTCGATGAAATCTAAATTTTAGTTTTGTTTGCCCAACAGGACATTGAAAAAAGGAGCCTGATGAAATTCTCCTCGAATCTCTTAGATCAGTCATCAGAGCAGAATAACCTTAGATTTTAAAAAAAAGGCCTTGGAAATAAAATCAGTCTCAGATTTTCATAAAAAATTAGTTTATTTTCAAATATGTTAGATCACAGTAGATTGATTTGTCGAAAAATGAGGACTTTTAAAAAGTTGTGAACAAAACAGTGCCATCTATCCTAATCTAATGTTTATATACGATTTTTAGTATTTAGTACATTGTATAGGCTTGTACTTTGCTTGAATTCATCAATATTTCTAAAGACATTCAAAATTTTAGTTACTTTTTTAAAGATATTATGGATTGTGGTTATGGTTTCCCGAACTGTTCACACGCTTAAGTAGCGTCAATTATTCAGTGCCAATTTGTGAAGTCACATCTTTGAGTAACACAACTGACTCAACCCCATCGCACTGTATAAATCAAACACCTCCGAACAACGACGTTTTTATTAACGCTTTTATCACAGCTGCAGCACCACTGCCGGCAAATATCTGGACTATGCTTATGATGGATAAACTGGGAAGAAAATTCTTTCTCGGTAAGTACCTTTCTTATAATTAAATAAATCTTAATCATGCTTTTAATTGGGTATAGGCTCGGTTGGAATTATCACGGGAAACATATTCGGTTGTCGTAACAATTTAATGGCCGACTTATGCAACGCTAGCTGCTTTGTCAAGCAAATAATGGAGGTTAACAGATATAGAAGATGTAATAATTAGGAAAATATCATCACCGCTGGGAGGGATAGTGGTGACAACCTAATTGTGGCATCCCTGAAAATAGTAGTTACAAATAGGAGCCTACAACTGCTCCTTTCGGTCACAATCCAGAAACTTGTTGTCGTGCCGAGTGTCTGACCACCAGGCAGGATTATTTGTGGAATATGCTGCTTAGATTAAATGAATTTAAGCCAATAATGGCTGCCTAACTCATGTGTGTGTGGTGGGTGGAGGGTCAATCAGCTTATTTTGCTTGCCCAAGCTAGTCCAAAGTGGCTGGGTGGGTTCTCGGGATGGGGAAAAGCAATGGTGGACAGCTTAACACTACCAAGTAAGGTGATTCTATGAAGGCAAAAAACAAAAAGAACTAGGAAAATCCTATCTCAAGGGCTATCAATAGTTCAGTGGCTATTGGGGCAACTCTTTTTTTAAGGCAATAGACCCTTGTGGTCTGGGATTTGAAATTATGAGTCTGTCTGTGAGACCATGGCTATAAAAATTGGCTAACATCAAGCAATTGTGTTAATAAAATGGCAACTAAGGCTGCTCATTGATGCCCGTTAACAAATATTGTCTATCATAGCTGCTTAGTTTTTGTGTGCCTTGCACTCAAATGTTTTTATAGAGTTAAACTGTCGCAACGTTTAATTTAAGCGTTAGAAGTGCGTATATTTGTGAACGACAAGCAGCTCTTTTTCAAAGCAAAACCAGAGTTTTTGGAGTAAAAATATTAATTTGTAAAGCTTTGACAATCAAGAAAAAAATTTAATGTTCAGTTAATCACTAATCATTCAAAGTGGGATTTACCGAGGTTTTACCTGTGCAATAGGAATTTCAGCAATTTTATTATTAGATTTTATTATTAGAAATGTCCAGATTTGCCTAAAAATTGTTAAAATCAAATTCGGCAATTGAGATGGCTGGAAAGGAGTACTAACCTGGGCAAAAATTCTAGGGTGAAAGCTTGCTAGAAACACCCACGTATCTAAAATGTTTCTTTGAAATGTCTAGACAAGGTATAATTTTGCTGATTTAGATGCTATATAGATGCTCTTTAATTCACTTATTTACTTTGTTATTAGTATTCGGGAGCAGAAGCTGAAGACTTTCCCTGAGAAATTTCCAAAATCAAAAAGAAAATTCGTGCCCTAATTAGGCTTGGTGTGTTTTTGAAATAGGGCTAGATCATGTTTCTACCTATTTGCTCAAAAGCCCAATGTATTGACAAATTACTCTTGGCTTTTATAAGCTGTTTCTTTGAAATGTTTTGACAGCTGCAAGATGTCATTTTAATTACTAATTTATTATTTAGAAGCTCCTTTTATTCATTTAATTATTTAATTATTGGCGATGAGGAGGAGGAGGAGGAGTTGAAAGCTCCCATAGAGAGATCTCCTCAATACTTTAGAAAAATTTATGTGCTAATTAGAATTGGCATAAAATCAAAATTGATAAAAAAGGAAACATTCGCGAACCTGCTTGCTTGTACTATATACTACAAAAATAAGGAATAATATAATTTCTTTATCTGCTTTTCATTTCTAATTCCGTTATTGCTGCCTAGTTTCAGTCCTGTTCCTGTAGAGCCCTCTTGTTCTTTTGTCCCTTGTTCTTTTCTCCCCAGCACTAGAGAATATTGGTATTTCTGTTAACCCATGTAGCAGCGAAAATCTTTGTTTTGCGTTTATGTTTTTATCTTGGTCAATATAACTTTTAAAGTATATCAACAAAATAAGTTTGAGCATTAAATATCATAATTAAAATCTTAAATACTAAGGTTATGTTTTGTTGAAATTACTCTTTAAAGGTGCTTAAATTGAGTCGAGTAGTCATTGTGCCTTATTGCTTGTTGAAAATACTCCATGCCTCGTTTATAAATCATTTAAAAATACAGATAAGATGTATTACTAGTACTTATACACATTATACTTAATGGGTGTTTCCTTCAATATATCCTTCGCATTTTCTTCAGTAGTTTTTCCAACAGCAAATCTTGTTCCTTTCGAAACTCGTTTTACTTTTTGGGCATAAAATAAATCAGCTCTGATCGAGCAAGACCTCTTGAAGTTATTTTGGCTAATAGGTAGAATGTGGCTTAAAACTTTTGAACAGACAGTGAAGTCTGAGCCTAGTTTTTCTCTTGCTTAAGAACTAGTTACTGAGTTTCTGGAAAATCTACTTCCTCATTTTTCTCACTCAAGTAGTAGTAGTAGTAATAGTAGTTTATTATCAAAATACCATTGACAAAATTAATCGGTAGCGTACCAATAGGGCTATCATTCTTGAAGATTAGCTGTAATATTAACTCCAAGTTGACCATTGGGTGACAACCAGCGTACAATCTAGCAAATAAAAAAATATCAATAACTGTTTCAATGCTTGCGTCCATTTTTACCTTAATTGTGGGGGTGGGCCGTCTTACGCCACTTCTCATCCTAATAAGTATTGATTTTTCTTCAAAGATATTCTGAATTTTTCAAGGAACTTCATATTCACGTATCCAATCTCCTTGGATATATTGACAGAACAGAGGTGTTTTTATAACTATCCCAAATAGTATGGGTAACTTGTGTATGTTACCCGTACTTGGACTATCCAGTACTTTGAAAAAGAACTGAAAATATCCTCTGGAGCAGGAAACTTGATGAGATTTGTGAATTTCAAGCCTAAAGCCAGAGAATTTTATAAACTGATGTGAGAGAAACGGCTGTCGTTATTCTATATGGGTTTAATCATGGTTGCAGAAGTAGCTGCATTCTAGTAAAGAACGAACCATGACCCATAGTAACCAAAAATTAAAAAACACGTTTAAACCAACTTAGAAATTAAAAACTATGAGTGTCACTGGTAGCGCAGCGTTGCCCAGTAGAACTAGAAAAATTCAAATAAACCCAATGTTGATTTATTTAAAATTTGGATTTCGATCAAAGGACTGAGTTTGTTTGGACTTAAGGTTTTCTGTAAGTACCCAGATAACTGCTTTTGGACAATTGTTGATTGGTTATAGGATAGTTAGGACTAGGTTAGCATAGAGAATATTGGCTAATTTTAAGTTGCTTTGGCTTTTTTTTTTAGCTTGTCTGGATCTTTGACCTTTGGCTCAATATAAAGCCTAAGCATAAAAAAAGAGATGAAAATAAATTATTTTGATACTTTTCCCTTGGGTTTTAATGGTAAACTGGATGAGTTTGCTGAGCAACTGTCACTTATCACTTGTCGAAAGTACAATTGTAATAATTAAAACTCGATTTTTCATTTTCAGCAGAGAATCTTGCTCCGTAGAAAAAATTGTCAAAAGTACTATCTGTAAATTTCAAATTCGATCTTGATTTGCACTAGAATAGCCTTTGACTAATCTAGATAGTCTTTGGAATGACACTTTTCACATTTAAGACTATTAGTTTGTCATTAGAATAT
Organism: Artemia sp. Qi Xiang Cuo; assembly: GCF_049724085.1. Taxonomy (NCBI): domain Eukaryota; kingdom Metazoa; phylum Arthropoda; class Branchiopoda; order Anostraca; family Artemiidae; genus Artemia; species Artemia sp. Qi Xiang Cuo. Next base: position 52,388,847 of record NC_142804.1, on the reverse strand, counting down.
CCTTGTACAATACTTCAAATATAGCTTAAGGTTCATTTCCAGCAATAGAAATACCTTGCCCCCAAACGAAAGCAAGGGATAGAGAGAAGAAGTAGTTTCCCCCAAGATTGATCCAACATAGCAATCTTGGGTCGATATTTTGCCTGTCAGTGTACTTTTTTGTGTTTTTGATCCCTCTCTCCTGATTTTAAATTCATCTTAGCTATTTCAACCGCACATTTGGGATTGGATAAAAAAACCGCGCTAAAGAGTTTTTTCGTACCCCCCCCCCATCCTTGGAAGACCGTCTGAGGCTCCTCCCTATTATTCCATATCCTTGTCCTGGTTCTTGTACCTATAAGAATAACTATATATTTGCCTTGTTTACACTCATAATTTAGCACTCTTATAATTTATGTTTTTTATCAATCTCTCCTGCTTTTAAATTCGTCTTATTCATTTCACCCACACATAGGGGACTGGGGAAAAAACCTGCATTAAAGTGTTTTTTCGTGCCCCCTCCCCCTTTCGAAGACTCTCTGAGGCTCCTCCCTATTGTTCCAAATCATTCTCCTGTATCTTGTACCTATGAGAATAAATATATATTTGCCTTGTATGCACTCATAATTTAGCACTTATAATTTGTGTTTTTGATCCATCTCTCCTGCTTTTAAATTCATCTTATTTATTTCACCCGCAGATAAGGGACTGGGGGAAAACCTGCATTAAAGTGTTTTTTCGTGCCCTCTCCCCCTTTCGAAGACTGTCTGGGGCTCCTCCCTATTATTCCAAGTCCTTTTTCTGTGTATTGTACCCATGAGAATAAATAAATATTTGCCTTGTATACACTCATAATTTAGCACTTATAATTTTTGTTTTTGATCCATCTCTCCTGCTTTTAAATTCATCTTATTTATTTCACTCGCACATATAGGGACTGGTGAAAAACCTGCATTAAAGTGTTTTTTCGTGCCCCCTCCCTCTTTTGAAGACTGCCTGAGGCTTCTCTCTATTATTCCATACCTTTGTCCTGTTTCTTTTGCGTATGAAAATAAATATATATTTGTCTTTTATACACCTATAATTTAGCTATCCCTTTTTCAAATTGATTTATACCATTAAATTAGGAAACAGCTGACAAAAAGGATAAATCCCTAGTATTTATTATGTTATCAAAATCGCATGTATGAAAAATTTCCATAATTTGGCTATTTTGAATGTGTGCGTATACATCTCAGTATCGTTTTGTTCCGATTTGCTTCGAATCTTCCTCCCCCCCCCCACCCTTATTGCATATAGTTCCATTTATGAACGTTGAAAGTTCAGATAAAATTCTGACACAGAAATAAAAAACAAATGGTAATAATTATCTTAATTTTTGGATACTTACTTAGATTTCTAGTGTGTATTCACCGTGATCATAAATTTAAATGTATTTTTTTTTATTCTATCACATTTAACTATATTGCGCGGATTTCTTTCAGTAATAAGTATGGTTGGCTCTGGTCTTTGTGCATTTGGAATATACCTAGTCAATAGTCAAGTAGTTTACCTAATCATATCTTGTCTGTTTGGAGCTATATCTACAATGGGATTCAACGCTTTAGATTGTCTTGGTGCAGAACTGTTTCCAACTTCTTTAAGGTATGTTTAACCTCTTTAAGGTATTTCAAGACCAGCTATTATTGCTTATAAAATGATAGCATAATGAACACTATTTTTTAAAACATAAATATGTTCGTATTACAGCCCTCACTTGGGAACCTCGTACGTAACAATTTGGGAAAAATTAACTAAGGTTTCTACCATATGTTCTTTATCCATCTGTTTGATTATCCATTCTAGAACCGTCCCTTAGATTATTAAATAAAAAAACAAGTTTTTCTAACTGAAAGCAAGGAACTACGTTAAAACTTAAAACGAACAGAAATTATTCCGTATATGAAGGGGGCTGTCCCTTCCACAACGCCTCGCTCTTTATGCTAAAGCTTTTTTATTGTTTAAAAAAAAATAGAGTTGTGAGAAAGTCAAAATTTAGCATAAAGAGCGAGGCGTTGAGGAGGGGACAGCCCCCTTCTTATATGGAATAATTTCTGTTCGTTTAAGTTTTAACGTCGTTCCTTACTTTCAGTTAGAAAAACTTTTTTTTATTTAATTCTTGAACGTTTTTGAATTAATGCAGGTTTTGATTTTGGCTCACCGTACATGAATAATTAAAACAAAATTTGCATATTAATTTTGGTTTATTTGGTTAAATGGCTTTCTCGAAACTTGTTTAATTTTATTTACGAACGTTTTTTAATAAATACACGTAATTTACGAATTACCTTACATAACGAAATTTTATATTCATATATTTTAATACGTATATTGGGAGTTTCACCCCCTAGTCAATACCATGCTCTTTAAGCTAAAGTTCAAATTTTGTTCCAATTCTTTAAAAATGACCGCTTAATTACAATCAGTTGATCAGTTGAAATCAGTTGAAAAACATGTTGTTTTTTTATTTAATTTCTGATGTTTTTCTTTAATAATGCTGGGAAATCCGGCACCCCTTCATAGCAATTTCCCTTCCCCCATGAAAACTTCCTTCATGGTAAGATACACCCATTTAACTCCCGACCCTCCCCCCCACCGACCAGAAAAAAATCCCCCCTGAAAACGTCTGTATACTTCTCAATAACCAATACTATATGTTAACATTGGGTAAAGTTCATAACTTTCAGCTCTCTCCCCGCGGACTTTGAGGGATTAAGTCACCCTAAAAGACATTTTTATCATATTTTCGACCGTGCTGAACAAAATGGCTATCCAAAATTTTGATCGGGTGACTTTGGGAAAAAAATGAGCATGGGAGGGTGCCTAGTTACCCTCCATTTTTTGGTCACTTAAAAAGGGCACTAGAACTTTTAATTTCTGTTCCAATAAGCCCTCCCACAATATTCTAGGACCACTGGGTCGATTGGATCACCCCTGGGAAAAAAAGATACATAAATAAATAAACACGCATCTGTGATATTTCTTCTGGCAAAAAATGCCAAATTCCACATTTTTGTATATAGGTGCTTGAAACCTCTATAGTATGGTTCTCTGATACGCTGAATATAATGATGTGATTTTCATTAAGGTTCTATAACTTTTAGGGGGTCTTTCCCCTTTTTTTCTAAAATCAGCCAAATTTTCTCAGGCGTAACTTTTGATGGGTACGACTAAACTTGATAAAACTTATATATTTGAAATCAGCATCAAAATGTGATTCTTTTGATGTATCTATTGGTATCAAAATTCCGTTTTTTAGAGTTTTGGTTACCATTGAGCCTGGTCACTCCTTACTTACAATTTGTTACCACGAACTGTTTGATATAATCAACTAAAAGGAATAACTTGTCTTTTTGTTTATATTAGAGTGTAGCACGGAACGGTGGAGACTATAAAAGAAAATCAAGCACTTGCCTGTGTAACGTACATAACAATACTAACTGGTTTTGCTAAGAGATTTTACTTTTCTTATTTTAGTTTAGTTCTTTTCTTTATAAACTGTTATTGTAAACTCTCCATTCTTCTTGTAGTCTCAAAATTACGCAATTTGTAATTGTAAATTTTTTTTTTTAGGGAAACTCTTTTTGTCTAAAAAAAAATTCCGGGCCTCGTGGGGCTTTTTATATTTTTAAGGGGCGGTAAACGCACCGGCCGTCCTTCCATCAAACTAGTGAGGCCCTATGATTGATTTGCTCTAAATGATATTTTATATGCAGTTTTTTGCCTTCAAAGATTTTTTGCCCTCACTCCTCGTATTTTTTACCCTATTGATCAGTGGTGTCAATTCACGAAAATTAGTGGGGCTAGGCCGTTTCCTTAGGGATAGAGGGTTTAATCCCCCCCCCCCGAAAAAAAAATGTCCTACTCGCAAAAACGTAACAAAAAATCATGTAAACAAATTTTTCATTTTTTAAAGATTTTTGTAACGTTAAATTGCTCATTGTTTCTTTGACATTGCTCTGCATCAAATTTTACGTTGTACAAATTTATGTTACTTTTTATTAAATTCAAAGTAGGAGCAACAAAATACAATTTCTGGATGAGCAATTAATAAGTTCTGAATAAATTGAGTAAACTGAAAATGATACTAAACTGAAAATGACAAAAATTATTTATTGATAAAAAATGAAGAACATTATTTGACACAACTAAACTGAAAATGACAAAAGTTATTTATTGACAAAAAAGGAAAAACATTATTTGATAGAACTAAACTGAAAACAACAAAAATTATTTATTGACAAAAAATGAAAAACATTATTTGATACAACTAAACTGAAAATGGTACTAAACTGAAAATGACAAAAATTATTTATTGATAAAAAATGAAAAACTTTATTTGATACAACTAAACTGAAAATGATACTAAACTAAAAATGAAAAAAATTATTTCAGTGGCATAGTTCAGGGGACTATTTCACTGAGATTACAGCCCAAAGAAACGTAGGCGACTTTAAGATTAGTTAAACTCCTCATAAACAGAAACAAATAGACACAAGTCATCATAGCCATCGACAATTATTTAAAAGCACTCGTATTAAGAGGGTTCAGATTAATAATTTTGTTATTCTTTGACAATCTTTATGGACTAAAAAGCTTTCGTGAATCCCCCTTTGACGTCCGCAGGGTCCTTGTAAAATATTTCGCATTTTATTTTCAGAGGAACTGCCATGGCAGTAACATTAGCAGCTGCCAGACTTGGAGCCATTCTTGGTAATCTACTGTTTGGATTCCTCGTTGATGTGGCATGTGCAGTACCTATTATTTTAGTCGCTCTACTGTTAATTGGTAAGATAAAGCTTTTCCTGATTCTTTTTCTTCTCCGTTAATCTATTTGAAGTGGCAAGGGAGCATAAACTAAGCTTTGATGTCAACGGTGATTCCGCTATTCAAGAAAAGTGCTGTTTTGATTTTGCTATTTAAGAAAAGTGTTGTTTCTAATTACTAAACATTAGATCAGAAAAACTAATCTGGCAAAGAACGGGTCTAAGGAAAAGATAAAGAGAAAAATAAGACATGGCAAAAATAATGTGAATTTTCGTATGTGTCAAAAAAGGTATCTTCAGCAGAAGTGAGAACCAAAAAGAAACGAAGTAGAATCAGCAATAAATTAAGAAAAAACTGGAGCAAAAAGGATAAAACAAAAAGGGAATCTTAAAGACGCAAAATTTTAAACAATTACAAAACTTACTACTGCCAAATAAAGCCAGAAACAAAATATACAAGTTGAGTTGCCTCTGTCACATCCAGAAAGTCAGCTCAATTGGTAATCGATTATCTTTAGTGCTTTATTTAAAGATCTGTTATTAAACCCTGATGCGGTTAGATATTAAGACTTGTACTAATTCAAACCTAAAATGAGCAGAAATCACTAAGAAATAATAAATAAAATCTAAAACGAACAGAAACTAAATTAAATGTCTAATTCAAAACCAAAATAATTTACAATCAATGAAAGAGGGCTCCCCCTCCCTTAAACACTCTAAAGGCTAGTCAGGTTATGAACTACAAAAAAGGATATGTAATTCGCAAGTGTGTTTTCCAACATTAACAATAGAAAAGGGATATTAGAATGCTATCCTAAGTTTAGCCTATAAAAGACACGTGTAAGTCGTGCTTTACTGATCAAGATATGTATTTTGAAGTGTGTTTTATTTGCTGTAACTACCAAAGAAGAAGAAGAAGAAAACTATAATAAAAATCAAGGTTACAAGAAAGGAAAAAAAATATATTTCTTAGACTAATTGCATTCGTCTATCATTAGATTAAATAATTTTTTTTTAAATAACACTTCTTTTGTTAAAACTTTTCTGTTTCATTCTATTTGATTCAAAAGAATAGGAAATCGCTGTCTAAATGAAACTTTTGGAGTGTTTGTTGTTTTTTAAATAATCTTTTAGTTTTTGAAATATTATTGTGACTTGTTATAAATGCTGCATCAATTTTTATTTTATTTTTTTTTGCATTTGAAAGGAATTTATTCGAGTGGAAGAAAATATTGATGAAAATTGACAGCCTTTGGAATAAATGAAATTGGAATGATTATTTAAAATATGTCGTATATAATACAGAGAAATCCTGAAAGGTGGAGCAATTTTTCATTTCGAATGCTATGATGATAAAAGAAAAATTGGTGAAAATATGTTTCATTTTAGAAAAGTACAATCGACACTCCAGCCTCTAGAGCGTTTAAAAGCTTTATTATTAAATTATTATTATTAGTCATTATAATTATTATTTTAATATTTTTTTAATGATTAATTATTCATTATATATTGTTAAAGATTATTAATATATAAAATGTAAAACAATTTTAATTTGGTATGGAAATAAAAACTTTAAGTATTCAAACAACCGAGATCCCTAAACGCTGTTGCTCTAAGTTTGCTAATGTGTACTTTAAATGACAGAGGTGGATCTATGTTTATACATAAACATCTAAAAACATTACCTTTTCTTAAGAAAGTAGTCCCAATATTCGTATTTTGGAATATTGCACAATTCACTGACTTTGAACCTCGGCTAATAACCATAAATATTGACCAATACTTGAAAAGGCCTATTCACAATGGGATTCTTACTAATACTAAGATTTAGCTAGCGCTAATTTGGGTTAATAAGAATTTTTCAACCTATCGGAAAATTTTAAGAAAAATATGATTGGCTCGAATTAGCTCCAGCTAACTTGGTATTAGAAAATTTCATTGGGAATGGGACTAAGTTGGGTTGTAACACAAATTGGCCAAAATTAAACTTTTTAATATTGGAGAACTTAATTCACTTAAAAAACATAGGGGATGGATATATTTTTAAAAGTCATATCACCCAAATCAGTCGTTAAAAATGACCATCCAGTCGGTAAAATCCTTTTTTCCCTCTCCCACCAAAAAAAAAATGTTTGGTTTGTGATGCTTTTGTTAGCATCTACCAGCTTAAAGTAAAGGTTCTAAATGAGCAGAACTCAGGAACGTACGTAGTATAATTTTTTTTTTGGGGGGGGGGGAAACTTCGATGTAAACGCAAAGAAAAATTCCAATTGTGCTAATTTATTGTTTTTACCCCTATTTATTTTCCGTTTACTTTGCCAGTTTTGGGATGTTTTGGCAAAATCATTCTTTCTCTTCAAAATGAATTTCTGCATTCCTGTCTGGTGGTATGTCTTCAGTTTTCCCGATTCTGATTAATCGTTCCATAGCCGCTTTTATTATATATTTCTGAACCTCCTTCTGTATTACAGTAATAACATTTGTGTGATCAGTTTAGTCTGCACTTGTAGTTAAAAGCCAAAGTGTTGTAAATTGGAAAAACGTGGGTATATCCCTTATAAGCGCCATTGTCCGGAGTCTTGTAATATAAAACTTTTAGTATTAAGCTGTTCAAAATCCAAACTACGGTTTGAAAAGTAAACAAAATGGTTAGTAAGCCTTGGTAGAAAAAAATTACAGCTCTGAACTTCTGCTTTCTGCGCTTGATTTTTGTGGGGATCCTTAGGGCAATCTTACTCCTTATTAAAAGATTTTTATGTACAAGTGTAATTTAAGTGAAAATATTTGAATTGTCTGGAAGATCCTATAAATAATCAAGGGGGCCTATGGTGGATATTTTTGGTATTCTTATTTAGAGCAAAGTGGGAAATATTTTTAATATCGAGATTGAGCTCAACTATTTCATAATATCATAACTAAACTGGGAAATTTCTAATATTATATGCAAATATTGTGTGTACTTTGTAATATACAATATTATACTAATGCTCGTATGTTAGCACATCAGCAACGGGGTTAATCGACAAATATTCTGAATGAATGGTCGCTTCCTAATATACATTGTGAATACCAAATTGTTTACAATGGCTGTTTTAATAGGTTGGGGCACTTTATTCGTTAATTGTACCCTATAACATGTTGCCTAAGTGAAATATATATAAAAAAAAAATATTGTTCAAATATGTTAGTATTGATGTTTTATCATTGTTATTATTTTGAAAAACCTTGTCTATTCAATGTTACCATTACTTTCAGTATTTTTAAATTGTCTAACATATTATCTTTGTTATTATTTTGAAACACCTTGTCTATTCAATGTTACCATTACTTTCAGCATTTTAAATTTATATCACGTTTTATCATTGTTATTACTTTGAAAAACCTTGTCTATCCAATGTTACCATTACTTTCAGCATTTTTAATTTGTCTAACGTATTATCGTTGTTATTATTTTGAAAAACCTTATCTATTCAATGTTACCATTACTTTCAACATTTTTAATTTATCTAACATATTACCATTGTTATTATTTTGAAAAACCTTGTTTATTCAATGTTACCATTACTTTCAGCATTTTTAATTTGTCTAACGTATTATCTTTGTTATTATTTTGAAAAACCTTATCTATTCAATGTTACCATTACTTTCAACATTTTAATTTATCTAACATGTTATCATTGTTATTATTTTGAAAAACCTTGTCTATTCAATGTTACCATTACTTTCAGCATTTTTAATTTGTCTAACGTAGTCCCTACTCTTTAGTAGATGGTAGAGAGTCTTATAATACTAAGGTTAAAATACCTGTTTTTAAATCTACTTAGACAGCTTCATGATTAGCAAATGTGGTCTCAGAAATTATTTACGAAAAGATATCTGTAAGAGGATGGAATTGACCTAGTATCAAGGCTGTATTCAGGGGAGTGGCTAGGAGGTTTGAGCCCCCCTCCCGAAATGTTTGTCCTACTCGTAAAAATGTGATAAAAATGTATAAAAACACATTTTTGATGAGCTTTTAAAGTTTTTTTTTTGTAAAACCCCCTCCACGAACAAAATACTGTTTACAGCCCTGCGTAGTATATTTGCTGTGGTATTTTGCCCTGAGGTAAGAGTCACCTATGCTTGCTTTGGACTATTGTCCATGTGGAGTGTGGTTCTAAACATTTCAATTGCAATACTTTCGAATGCTGTAGAAATTTCGTTTTGAAATTTATATGTTTTTAAGGTATATGAATAGATCTTCAATTTTGAATTTACTCTTTAATTTTCTTGGGAGAACTGTTTTTTTTTTTTTTTTTTTTTTTTTTTTTTTTTTTTTTTTGCTATGAGAGACTTGTTGCGATTTCAGCATAAAGTAAGGGAAGTGCTTTTTAGACCATCATATATTTCATGTATGATTCGGATGGATAGGTTTAGGTTCCAAAAAACAAGCTTTTTGCTTTAAGAATACTTTTATCTTTTTAGGTGGTGGTTTGCTTGGTCTTCTTCTTCCCAATACCACGCGTGAGCCATTATTATGATCTTGTTGAGTTTTTTAATTTGTTTTAATTTTGTTACATAACCTTATGTATAAAAATGACAAGTTTTCATTCAATCTATTATCTTTAAGTAGCACATTGGCTGTAAACTCTTCAATAGTGCCTGAGAACAGCAGTATTTTAGTGTGTTGGGAGCTAGATATTGTGGATTTATGAAGATTGTCTACGTTGTATTTTGTAAGGTGTGACAATGCCCATCTTACTTGGATCATCTAGTTAGATGCCTGTTTTTAGCTATTGCCAATATTTCAGCTTTTAATATAAGGTTATTTCTGCTTGTCTTCAGTTTTGAATTTGCTCTTTAATTTTCTTGAAAGAGCTGTGTTCTTGTTGTTGTTGTTTTTTTTTGTTTTTGTTTTTTGTTTTTTTTTTAACTATGAGAGACTTGTTGCGATTTCAGCATAAAGTAGTGGAAGCGTTTTTTAGTAGAATAAGATTAGTGATATACATTCCAAAACAATCAAAAAAATAATGCGTATATTCATTAGTTTCAAAAAGGCGCATTAAGCCTAAAATTTAGATGGCGTTACTCAAAGTTTTTTGCTAAAAGAAAAAATGAAAGCGAATTCGGTTAGCCGTGGACCTGCATCTTAAATCAGGTCTTAGAAAAGGGTTTTCAAGCTCAGTTCAAGAACAGACCGTATCTTAGCTTAGGTAAATATGGTGTAGGAAAAAAAAATGCTGGGTGTATGGTATTATACTGCCAAATCTTCACCACTACAATATTTTAGTTGTAATTAATGCAGTCTTTGGTCATAAATTCAATTTTAGGTTAACATGGTACGCAAGCAATTTTAAAACGGCCAACCTTTTTGATTTATGTTATTATAAATTGAAGACTAGTAGGAACAATTCGGAAGAGTAAGGTTTTAAGGAGTGCTGTTATTAACGTTGAAAGGGAGGATTATCATCTTGTATTCTGGAGAATTAATCTAAAATTGGGAATTCGGAAGGGTAAATAATTTCCGGGTAGTTGTTTTGTTGATAGACTCTAGGACTAGAATTTGAGAAGAACTTGTCAAGAACTGTTTGATCTGAAACTAGAGTTTTTAAAATTGGACAATGGAGAAGATAGATGAAATAATTTTAGGAAGATAGTTTCTGGAATAGCAGAAGATATCCTAAGGAGGGAAGTTAGAAACCCAGTGAATATCAGCGAAAGTGCTTTAATCTTGATTTAAGAGAGAAGGGGTCTGTACAAGAAGTTTCTGAATGATAAATCGTACGGGAAAAAGAGGAAAGGAAGGGAAGAAGAGACGGGTTTAAAATATGAATCAAGAAGATGCTAAAGGGAGGATAATATTGCCGAGAATCTGAAACGTGCAGCCAAACGGCATAATAGTAAGATATTGTTTTGGTATGTTAAGACAATTTAGAAGAAGTAGTCAATCTGGACTTGTCGGGGTTAAAGGAAGGAACAGCGCCTTTATAAGTGATAATGACAGTGTTAAAGAGTGGTGGACTAAGCATTTTGAGGATTTGCAACACTATGACAAAGCTTTGGGAAAAATACAGAAAATAATGAGAATTTTTTGGCAATGTAGAAGTGAGGGAAGATTTATTTTTCGAGAAGGAGTTACAAACAGGACTGAAAGGATTGAAAAATAGTAAAGCCTCAGATACTGATAGTATGATAAATGGCTACAGAGGCATAAGGCTTGATTCCTTTAACAAGATATTTACTTTGCATGACGATGTTTATTACACTAAGAAATATTGTTGATAAGTTATTAAGAAAACAAGAATGTGGTTTTAGGAATGGTGAGAGTGTGTCAACTAGACTTTCACTTGTAGATTAAAGATTTAGAAATGTCTGAACCATTAAATCCTTTTTAGTCCTAAGTTTTATAGATTATGAACTGGTATTTGATTCAGCTGTTAGAAAAGCTGAAGTGGTGGTCTTATCCTTAAAATGTGCACCAGATAAGTGCATTAAAATGATTGGTGCTATGTACAAGAGCAGCATTGCTGCGATTAACGTAGAAAATGAGGTTAGTTTGTTTGGTCTGGAATCAGGAGCTAATCAAGTCTGTGTGCTACCCTCGTTTATATAGGTGATTTTGATGGACATTGTCCTGAGGAATACAAGAAAGGCTACGGGATACCATGGTATCAAATGGGAAGATAAACCTTCCCCAAACTTAGATTATACATGTGATTTCAGCGTCTTAGATAAAAATATTAGCGAAATAATAAATTTTTTAAGATTTTGAGACTTTAGGGTGGAAGAATAAGTTTTAAGATTAATGTTAAAAAGACCAAGTCCCTTAGACTAAGGAATAAATAGAATGAGGGTTTAGCAACGTTAGGTAATCAGAAAATCGATGTAGCTTCATTTGCCTGGGTAGTATTATCATTAAAGACGGTGGATATATTTAAGATGTAAAAAGTAGAATACCTAAAGCGCTTTTTTTTTGGCAGTTGAGAAAAGTTCGGAAGAACAAAAAACTAAGTCTGAGAAATAAGATTAGAATATCAGGGTCCATGGTAGTGACAGTGAGTAAGTATGGCTCTGAAGTATGATTTTTTCTATAAGAATTGTACAGGGATCGTTTTATGCAGGGACACCAATAGGAGAAGGGGTGTTTTCTTACCTTAAGTATTTATACCACCTTCCTCCTAGATTTTTAATATTACCTTCTTTGTTTTCATTGAGAAAAAAAAAATTGTTCCCGCCCCTTGATCTTGGAAAATACCGTTTTTTTCTCTTCCTTTAAAAAAATGGGGAAAGCCCTTGTCCCCCCCCCCTCCCATGCCCATTACAGTTGGTGCCGCTAAGTTTTGTACTCGCTTGGCTGACCATATGTCGAACAATAAGTTGCAAGTATGATTTGGTTCTATCTCACTCTCTAGGGGTACAATGAAAGAAAGATTAAAGTAGCTAGAAGTCCTAAAAAAGGATTAAAACAAAGATGGACTTTCATATAAGGAGATAAAGACTGATTCTTTTTAAAAAACTGAAGCGGAGGAGGAACGAGTGCAGCTGTGTTGGACTCGGGTACCTTGTTGTTACAACAAGTTGTTAAAAGTAGTAGCAGTAATTGTCCACAAAAAATGAATTTAGCTCTACTTTTAAGATTTAGATTTCTGGACATACGAACCTTCTCTAAATTGGGATTTGATCAAGAGAAATACTATGTACATTGCCCTGTTAAATCATGGTAAATCTTGTTCTTCCAGAATGTTGAATTATGCCTCTAGATTGCTTTGATTTGACACCTAATTGCTCTATGTCTGTCAGTGTAAAACGTTGCGCATAAAAAAAATGCATTTACTTGGTTTTGTTATCTTTCTGAACTGTTCTTCCTGGTGGTCTTATATCCTACGTTTTTTTAAAGTTTTCCGTTAGGATTAGTGCCCCATTCCTGGCAATTGAATTTTATTTTAAAGTTGACAGAATACATTTTTAGAGCGATTACAGATATTATAGAGACTATTATTCTTCATCTATTCAAAGAAACAAAAGGAGAATTTATAAAATTTTGCTGGAACTATAATTCAGATTGACTTTCTAACCAACAATATTAATTTTGACTTTGATCTTTCTAGTTCTTGCTTGGTATCAATGATATCTTTTTTGTAGACTTAAATAGCCAGGGGGTTTTGGTTATGAAAGATGTTTCTGACGAAAAACGTGAACTGATTTTCGACAGATATACAAGCCGGTTGTATGGCATTGTCTTGCTATTCTACCAATGCATCCGGAAGGGATTATATTATTGGAACAAATTCCTTGAAAAATACAAAAGTTGTTTATGAAAAGCTTTGAAAATAATAACCTTTCCCAAATATTCAAAAGCTAGTAGATAATGCTGGATATTGCAGACAATTGTGCTTATTTGGAATAGTTAAAAGAATTGTCACTGGATATACTCTTGCCGCTCAGAACGCACTAGTATCCAAGAAAGAACCGACTGAAATATTGTCTTCCTACTGAACGAGTATTTAAGTATAACTAACAGATTGCATGCTTTTAAAATACATCAATATTTTCATTCTTGGTTGGACCTACTACAGTGATGCTGTATGCCTACTGGGTATACAACACCAGATGTTATAAGAAATGTTTTATCTTGTCTAATCTAAATTTAAAATTGTTGCTAAAAATTGTGTTGCGCAGACGCACACAGGATGCTTTGTGGCTGTGCAGGAAAATATTGTGAATTTGGCTTTGAAAATATCTTTTAATAATCTTAATGAAATCAGTTGTCTTTTACTCAGTTAAATTTTCGTTAATATTTTGCAACTGTTCACCTTCTAAGCTAGCAGCAATAGCAACAAGGGATTTATACCCTTCGATTCCCCGCTTACTTTAATGTTTTTGCGTAACAATTGCCTACCATCATCGAACACTTTTAATCCCCCCCTAATAAAAAGATGATTCTGTGTACGTACCCGCTTCCCCTCTCGAATGCCCAGATATAACCGTGACTACATGCAAAAGTTTGCTGAATTTATTCTTTTGCGATTGTTCTCTTTAGCTTGTTTCTCATTAATGCCTGGTTTAAAATACTAACTTGAAAAAACTAAAAAAGAAAAACCAACACAATTCGGTCCCTGGCTGGACCAAATTGTCACAATAGCAAATATTGCGCTTGGAAAGACCGATGAATAAGAAATCGAATGGCACCACTATTTCGTTTTTATTGCAGATATTTTAAAAGGGGAATAATTGTGCGAGATTCAAATTCTTCTTTCAAACACTTCAAATATCGTGTGTCGAAATACTCATTTTTAATATGTTTTCCTCACACTATATATCATATAAAAATAATAAACATAGTTGAAAGTCATATCTGTATTCACTGTAAGGAATGTTTTTTTTCCTGTAGCTTGATTAGTATTGTGGTTTTTTTATACTATGACACATGAAAATTAAGTGTTGCCAACTCTGTTAGTTTGTAATTTTGGGTAATCTCTTGCTTTGACTTCAAAGATTAAGATGCAAAATTTTGGTTAGTAGCATTCCTGGGTCGAAATATCCATGGTACAAAGCTGGCCTCTTGCAAAATATAATGATTAATTTGGGGTTTCCAAGATTGAATGATGCATTGATTATTAAAATTGCTCAATCAGAGGTTGTTAAGCTAAATCGAACGCAACTCAGGTACTGGGTTCAAAATATGGTTTAGCCTTTTAGGTGGGTTTGAGAAAAACCGTTTTCAGGCATCTTTAAAAACCGTCGTCTTTAATCCATTGAATTTTTAAAGATTTTTCATCTTGTGGATTCTAAACATGTTGGACATGGCTTCTTCAAAGTTAAATGCATAATGAACACGGGTTCTGAAAGACCTGAACACGGGTACCCAAACAATAATCTACACAGCCAGTGTCTTACTCCATGAAAGCGTCCAACGAAGAAGTAGAACTCCTCAAGAATCGGCTGAAACTAGTTTAAGAAAATTATAAGACCAATAATATAACAAGCTTATATTATTAATTATAACAACCTTATATTATATTAATTATAACAACCTTATAAGAAAATCGAAATATATTTTCTTGTGATTATTATCTCTTCTAATCAGCAGTTGTACTAAACCAATTCTGCTCAAGTCATCCTCAGGGCTATACTGTTGTGTTTATCCGCCCCATAGTATAGTGCAGACGGTTTGATATCATCTATTTTCCCTTCTTGTTTTGGTTTTATTTTTGTGCTTTTTCCAATAGGCAATGATTAGAAGTCCTCCAAAAAAAAAAGTCCCCCCAGATCCCAAATCAAATTCCAGTGAAAGTGTAATAGTGAAAGATACCCATCCTGGCTGGTCAAGCACCCTATCTCAAAGTTCTAATGATAGCTCCAATTCAGAGAATAGGAAAATGATAAGTGTAGGGGCTAATGTAACCATAAATGATGATAATGGGTTTCAAGAGGTCCTCTCTAGAAGTTCTAAAAAAGGAAAAAAATCTCCCCAATTAAAAGCATTTCCCCTCTCCCTGCCCAAGATCCTCCCTCCAAAAACTTAGGAATTTACCTTAAAATTACTCCCACTACCCCCTTTGAAATAAAAATGATCACTGCAATAAGAGTTGCAATTTTTAAATTGCTAAAATCAATGTTCTCTCTTAACATTAACCGTGATGGATCTCTGCTAATAGCTGTAGAAGATCAGAAATCAGCAGATACAATAATTAACCTTAAATCCCTTCTGAATAACCCAATTATTGCATCTAATCGGAACCCAAAACAATCACCAACAAAAATAGTAGTTTACAATGTTCCCCCAGAGATATCTACTCAGGAGTTAAAAGAAGGCCTTTCAGATAGGGCTGGAAACACAATCCCAGTTGAGGATGTTACCCAACTTGGAAAACCCAACTCTAATGGCCTAAAAACTAGTAGATCCTTCTTATTCACACTGAAGGATAAAATTGATATCCCAGAAAAATTATTCCTATTTGGGCAAATCAAACCACACAAGGAATACAAACCTAAGCCTATTCAGTGTCAGAAGTGTTTAAAACTGTGACACACAACAAACAAATGCAATGAAATTATACAAGAGTGTAGTAACTGTAAATTATTCCACCCTAAGGCGCTGACAACTGGCAGCAACACTTAGCCTACATGCATCAATTGCAAAGGCCCACATGAATCTACAAATAAATCATTTTGCACTGCATAGAATAAAAGAGCTCTAACACTCCGAATATCAACAGAGAAGTCCATCCCATACCCCTGTGCAGCAACGGAAGCAAATGCTGCCCAACAATACCAAATAAAGCCTGTAATGAAACCAACTAAAACCCCGAAGTCAAACGCCCCCCAATGCATCAAGCATTCCATATAAAACACCATCTTCTAAGCCCCCTAGCTCAAATCCCTATCAGAAGGAATCACCAAGCCGACAAGCCTTCTTTTCCGGTGAGATGAGGTCAGCCTGGCCCTCCCTCCCAAGAAGAAACAAACCAGAAACACTACCAGGAATCAATCCCTTAAACAACAAACAGGATGCACTACCAAAAATGCAATCCCCAAATATATGCTTATTCATTCTAAACTGTAATGCAGATCAGGCCATGAACATACATCAACTACAGAAAACAAAAATTACTGCAGAATTGGCAAAACTCTACATCCCAGATGATATGCTCATTCAAGCAAAAAAAGATCTTGCTTTACTCTTAACAAAGCTGAACATTGATACACAGTCATATGAAGAATAAATCAACAACACAACATTTATCAATACTCCAATGGAATGTAAAATCACTCACAGAAAATAAGCTAAATGAACTAATATCATTTATGAATAATAATTCAATTAATATTGCTTGCCTCCAGGAAACTCATTTAACCCAAAATCAACAAAGTAAGTCTCTGGGATATACTATCCTGAGAAAGGATAGATCTTCAGAGAGAAAAGGAGGTGGTGTAGCTTTATTAGTTAATAATAATATAAAATTTTGTGGGATCAATTTTCCAGATTTTGAAAATGATGTTGATGTAATTGGTTTTAGTGTTTGGCTGAATAATTTAAAAACCTACATAATAAGCTTTTATAACCCTAATGGCCAAACTACAGATGCCAAGGATTTCTTTAATTATATAAATAATTCTAATATGTTAAAAAATATCATTATTTGTGGTGATTTCAATGCCCACAGCCTTTTGTGGGAGAATAAACCAGCAAATAAAGCTGGTAAATTTATTGAGCATATGACTTCAAATAATAATGAATTAGTTGTTGCTACCCCTCCAAACCTGAATACTTATTTCAACCCCAAAAGTGGCAATTTCTCCACAATTGACCTACAAATTGTGTCTTTAAATTTTTTGAACAAAATTTACATAAATAAAATTGATAGTCTATGTACAGACCACTTTGCTTTAGTTTGCTCCCTAAACGAACCTGCTGAAACTTTATCTCATACATCAAAATATATCAACACTAAAGCAAATTGGTCTATTTTCCAAAATAAGCTAAATGATGAAATTACAAGTTTCACCCAAAGTTCATGCATTTCTAACACCACAGTTGACACACATGCTGAAGCGTTGACATCTTTACTAATAAATACAGCTAATCATGCTATCCCCAGGTCAATACCTAAAAAAACATTCCCTAAACAAATTTCTAAAGCATGGTGGACAAATGAGTGCCTAAATAAATGGAGGATAAAAAAGACAGCTAGGACAGCATTCATAAAAAAAACCATCACCTACTACATATTTAAAAAAATTACAAGCTGAATCTAATCTAAAAAGGACTATAATAGATGCTAAATATAAATACTGGAATAATTTTGCAAATAATCTCTCCAGAGAAACAAAGGAGCCAATTATACATAAAATCATAAGCCACATATGTGGGAAAAAGAATTCTCCCAACCCACTCCTGTATGAACTTATACATAATAATACCAATTATGACAATGATAATGAAAAGGCTAACCTATTTGCAACTCTTTTTGTTAATAAGCTAACATCAAATAATCAAAGCAAACTGTCCACAATTCCTATGAACCCTAGTTACCAACCACAACCAGGATCCGAGTACATAACTAATCCATTTTCAATCCAGGAATTGAATAATGCAATACATCATATTAGGTCCAAAACTAGCAGTAGCTATGACAATATACACCCTACATGGATAAAGAATCTCACACCTTCATACAAACAAGAACTGCTAAATTATTATAATCACGCTTGGGCATCTTCTAGGTTCCCCAATATATGGAAATGTTCGTCCCTCCTACCAATCCTAGAGAAAAATAAACCAAAAGATAACCCTGAGTCTTATAGGCCCATAATGATTACACCTGTGATGGGGAAAATAATGGAGAAAATGATTTACAACAGACTCCTCTGGTTTGTTGAGAAAAATAACATGATCCCACACACTCAAACTGGATTCAGGAAATACCACTCCTCAACAGATGCTTTCATTTTGCTAACAAATGCAATAAATGAATCTTTCTCAAAAAATAATATCCTAGTGGCAGCTTTCCTATATTTTGAAGGAGCATATGACAATGTGAACCACCAAATCCTTTTAAATAAACTTGCAAACCTTGGAGTACCTCCTAAGCTAGTATCCTTTATTAAATCCTTCATAGAAGTGCGAAGTTTCATTGTTTGTGTTTGTTCTGCCTCTTCACCCCAAAAGACAATATCCAAAGGCCTACCTCAGGGAGCAGTCCTCAGTTCAGGTTCAGGTTCAGGTTCATTTATTATTCAATCTTACATAATGACACGAAATATATACAGATATCTGGCAGTGAGACAAGCTCGTTTTGCACAGATAAAAAAAGAAAAACAATAAAGAAATATACGGATTTTCATTCAAAATGGTAGACTTCACAAACAAATATAAATAAATCAATAAATGTAAGGTTAATTACTCACCACATCACGGCAGACACCCACCCGACGATACATAAACAACTCTCAACCACCAATGGGGAAAGAATAAGGATATAAATATCCTAGAGATATCGAAAAATAAGAAGAGACAAAAAAAAAAAAAAAAAAATAATGAAAATATTATCCGACTAATAAATTTACAAAAGGAATGATTTTATTTTATTTTTTAAAATTCCGATCGACACATCAAAATCAAAAATAGATTCATAATGGTTCCACGTGGCGACCACACTATTTCGTAGAGAAAACCGGGACCTCTCTGAAATTATCAACGGCTGGCGTAGTTTGCGTATGCTGCGAGCTAGATGAGAAGATGGCGGAGCAACTGGGAACAAATCAAAAGAAAAGAAATATCTGGGCAGTGACAAGAGATTATGATTAACCTTGAATAATATCGAGTTAAAAGTAACTGCAAGTTCAACAGGAAGAATATTCAATAAACAATATAAACTCTTTGTAGAAGACTTACTGGGGAAAGACGCTGGGGAAGGAAGATAACTTTTTAAAATACGAAGCGCCTTATTTTGTTGCCTCTGAAGCGGAATTAAATGGGATCTGAAAGTATTCAAGTAAATAAGTGGGCAGTAATTTAGATAAGAATGAACAAGAGCGAAATAAATAGAACGCATAGCTTCGAGCGGCCAAATGAATTTCATACGTTGCATAATACCTACGTTCCTTCCAAGCTTCAATCTTATACCATTTATATGCGGCTTCCAACTCAAATTTGAGTCAACCAGTACACCAAGGTAACGAATAATCTCAACACGTGGTATATCCATACCTGAAACAGATGACTTAATCAACTTCAGACATGGAAGTGCCCGTGACGTACGCGAAAATACCATAAACTTTGTTTTTGAAGTGTTCAGAGCTAGCCTATTTGCCATAAACCATGCTACTAGTCTATCGAATACTAGACTTAAATTATGTTTGACACGATCTTCATCGATTCCAGAGACACTACAAGCTGTGTCATCTGCGAAGAGAACGGTCAGCCCTAGGTCCTCAACTTAATTACTAATATCATTAACATAAATTAAAAACAACAGAGGGCCGAGAATTGAACCTTGGGGCACTCCAACTTTATTTGACTGGTTCGAAGACGTTGATATAACATCGCCCCCATCAATACACTGGACTTTATCGCTTAAATATGACAATATTATCGATTTAGCCGGACCACGTATACCACAATTAGACAATTTTTCATTTAAAATCATGTGACAAATAGTTTCAAACGCTTTCCGTATATCCACGAATATAGAAGCTGGAATTTCACCCTTATCCAAGGCATCATGAATAAACTGGGTTACTGCCAAAATAGCATGCTCAGTAGAATGTCCTTTTTGAAACCCGAATTTGGACTTACTGAAAAAACTATTCTTGTCAAGAAAATTTACAATCCTCACGTACAAACAACGTTCAATAATTTTTCCGAAAGCAGATAGAATAGATATGGGCCTATAGTTGGACGGATCATTTATATCTCCCCCTTTGTGTAGTGCAATGACACGGGCGGACTTCATACATGAAGGGAAGATACCATTCTTGAAACAAAGATTAATTATGTGCACAAGAAAATTTACTATACTAGGCATAATCGGTTTAAGCAAGTTCGTAGAAGATCCGTCGATTCCTTCTGAGTGTCCATTTTTGAGTTGATGAAGTACAAGCATCAACTCAGCAGACGAGACTGGAGTGAGGAATATGGATCGGTCAGTAGAAGAGGGTAGAAAACTTTTGAAATCAGCAGAATTTGGCGTTGATTTTTGGGATGCCTCTTCCGACGTCTTTTCACCTATTTTAGCGAAGTGCGTGTTGAGCATGTTGGCGACGTTAAGTTTTCCTTTAACAGCTGTATCACCACCTGGGGGCATTATTTCGTCCGGAAAAGAATTCAACTTTTTTTTGCAGATACAATCGTTTATTAATGTCCATACCTTCTTAGGAGATCCATGCGCGCTATTGAATGCCTTCAAATAGTAGAGCTGTTTAGCAGACCTGAGAGCTTTGGTTAAGCAATTTCTGTAAGCTTTAAAAAAGGCTTGATTTGTTTCATCGGGATGCGATACATATATTTTATACAGCCTGTTCTTTGATTGGATCGACCTTAGTAGTCCTCGTGTAACCAAAGGCTTTTTAGATCTGTTGTAACGTCTTAGACGGGTTGAAGACATCGGACAAGCCACATTAAGTGCTGTGGTAAATTCGTTGACAAGATACTGTGAAGCTTGATTTACATCCTCGCAGTCTAAGCATGGAGAGGGGTAAATTTTAAGCAGCAGTTCATTCAACCGCTGAACAGATGCAGCATCAAGCCTTCTAGTTGTTTTGATCGGAGTCGCCGTTTGTCACCCGGTTTTTATCTCCATCAAAAGCATAAAGTGGTCTGACGTGTCATCGATAATAACACGACACGAATCAAATTCTATATTCAGAAAAATATTGTCGATTACCGGTGCTGTCGAGCTTACAACTCGAGTTGGAATACGACAAGCCGGGAGAAGCCCCAGCGAACGACAAAGTGTCAGAAAATCAACAGCCGAAGGCGAATATTGTGTAGATGAAAGATCATGACCAGCATTACTTATATCAATATTAAAATCCCCAATGTACATAATCTTCCGACTTCGCTCGATTGCGATCGAAGAAAACGCTTCCAGCTTACTTATGAAATGTTGCACTGAAGAGCTAGGTGGTCTGTAAAACAAACAACACAACACTTTTTCATTACCAAAATCAAGCTCAACAACCAAAAATTCAAACAACATTTCTTCATACATAGAATCAAAATCCGAAACAATCCTGTAAGTAATATCATTATGAATAAAAAAACCAAGGCCTCCTCTCGATCTGTCATTCCTAGTCTTAGAAACAAAATTGTAACAGTTAATATTCGCTAGGTGACTAGTTGACTCATTTAAGAAAGTCTCACATACAGCTAATACATCAACTCGGCAGCATGGAAGGAACGAAGATAAATGGTCCAAACTACTCATCAAACCGCAACAGTTTAAACTCGCCAGCCTCACACTACCAGGAGAAACATGTCTGTTAATCTCATTAGGGAGTAAATATTTGTTAATAGGGAGGGATCTAATAGATATATCATATTCATCATCCGAAAAACCACAATCTGCAGAAATTTTTATTAAATCTAATGGGTCTCTCTCAAAATCTCTCAACCTACTCGATGTCCCATCACCAGTAGAATTAATCATAATCATTTTGACTTACCAAACCGTCTGGTGGGAGTATGTAGTGATGCGGCAATAAATCATCAACCAAACCTTGATGTGGAAGAGTACGGCACGTCTTGTGAAATATCTGATCTTAAACTGAAAAAAACACACGAAGCAAAAACACAACCTTATTTCTAGGCATATGGAAAATAGAAAAAAATAATCGCGACGATTAAGCATAATCTGGCATGGCAGACTTAACAAGTCGAAGTCGCATTGAGCACTGAACACAATAAGAAAGAAAAAACAACGAAAAAAAAAACCAACACTGACTAGTGGTCATTTTCCCAATCATGACACACACCAACAAAATGAACTTGTTTCATCTCTCGATCGCGGACGTATTTCATTAAACAAATAAAACAAATAATGGTCCGCGTATACACTACAAGCAAACTAATTAATCTTTTCCCAGTCAGAAGAATCACTTTTTTTCACTTTTAGCCATAAGTTAATACCCTTATGACGCACTCTGGATGAAACGATATGTTTCGACTCTTTCATTTCTTGTGCTTTCGAGAGCAGGGGGCAGGTCTGTAGAGATTATAATCCCACTACCTTTTAGCTTTTTAACATTGTTCATGATCGACTGGACATCACTCTCCGAGCTTAGTGAAATAAATACGGGGGACTCCTTGCGTCGGCTATTTTGCTTGCTGCGCCTATTTGTGATGTTTGCAGCCCGTGAAGAAATCCGATAGCACTTAGTCATAGATATGTCACTAGTTACACCCAGCTTTTCGCTAACTAATTTAATGACGCTATCTTCAACTTTCTTGTTAGGCTCTTCTGCCGGTAAACCATGCACAATAAGGTTCAGACGGCGATCTTTCACGTCGATAAGTAATAGCTGTTTTTCCAGGGCCTGGTACTTGTCGACATACTCGTCGATAGTTTTCTCAAAGTTATTAAGCCTCACATCTCGGTCGGCAGCCTCCGTTCTCAGCGACGCGATCTCAGAAGTAATTCCGTCAAGCTTATTATTTAATTGTGTCTGCGTAGCAATAATAGAATCCAGTTTTCCGCTCAAAACTTTTCTGAACTCGTCGAACGATTTTTGCGTAACATTAGCCATGATAAATCTCGATTATAAATCCGCTTCGGGAGGATTGGGGATTAGCAGTTCATTTGAAATAGCATCAAAAGGGACTTACTGGCAAGGGGGTGTGTGAATACCCCCCGCTAACCAAATATAGCACGATTAAATCAGCTCTTGACTCCTACAGGCAATGCATCAAACAGGTTTGGTCAATTAACTATAAATAATTCAAGTTCAAAAATGTTGATTATGATAAGTCCATAGGGAATCACAATTGAGTCTTACTGTATAATGAGATTATATCAGGACTTGATTCTGTTGACTATGATAAGTCCGTAGGGAATCACAATTGGGTCTTATTGTATAATGAGATTATATCCAGACTATATCCAACAGAGGTGTTTACAGTATGAACTCCCAAACAAGACTGAAGAAAGACAAGAAAGTTGCCTCCTTTTTGCCCTATATCTCTGGGACATGAACCTACCCCACACGAATCTACAATATTCTGATGATCTGGTGCTATGGTCATCTGGCAACACCTTTGAGATAGCACAGTCAAATCTGCAGAAGTCACTTTTCTAGTTTGAAAAATTCTCTCAACATTCAGATTTACCCATTGTACCTATCAATTCAAAAATAATCCAATTTCACAGGAAGCGAAACCATGTTAATGCAAAACTAACTCTAAAAAAAACAACTATTCCAGAAGATAATAATATTAATTACCTAGGTCTCATGCTTGACCAAAAACTTAATTTCCACCTCCACATTTCAAACACAATAAAAAAATGTTATAGAAAAGCAAATATACTAAAAAGACTTCTTTCCACACCCTGGGGTTGTAAGGAGAAAACCTTACTCCAGTTTTATAAATCACATATAAGACCCCATATTGACTATGGGCTCATCGTCTATGGTGCATGTGCAAAGACCCAGATGCAAAAAATTTAAACAACACAAAATGATAAAATACGTCTCATATTTGGTCTTAGGAAACCCACAAGCACCAAGTTTCTGCTTATGGAGAGTGGATTAACATCAATAAGGGAGAGACGTAGCTTTCTCTTGACAAAACATCTTACAAAGATTGAATCAAATAGCTCACACACATTACATAATTGGTTAATAAATCCAGCCATGTATATAGGTATTGCAGATGAGTATGCCAATATTCAAAAGAAGTTCCCTGTACCAGCAAAGTCTATTGCACCTACTTTCCCCCAATCCCCTCCATGGAATTGGTCATTTCCCATAATAAATACTGAATTTTCAAAAAGGAATAAAGATTTAACCCCCATTGCTTTTGTCCAGAAAAAATTTGCAGAACTTAATACAATTACCTATAAAAATCACTTCCAAATATTTGTTGATGGGTCAAAAATGGATGAGAAGGTTGCAAGTGGTGTTTTCCTTCCTCACCTGAAAATTGCAATGGGAGGAGATTATTTAATAATTTATCTATAATGTCTGCTGAGTTAAATGCCATAATCATGGCATTAGAACACCTTAAGCAAAACCAACCTTTGATTGAAAATTCGAATAATATTATCATCTATTCCGACTCTTTATCAAGCCTTGAGTTGCTGGCCTCAGCTCCTCAATATAAGTTGGACATTGACACTTATCATTGTCTCAGTATTATTGATAATCTTGCTTCAAGCGGCATAAAAACTTACTTTCAGTACATTCCTAGCCACTCTGGCATAAGTGGTAATCATCAGGTTGATGAAATAGCAAAAAATGCTATAAATATTGACCAGCCAAGTGGGAGACCAATCCCAATTAGAGATATTTACCGATGGAGGCTATCAGATATTAATTTTAATAAGATTAACCCTATCCTTTCCCCCTTTCCCAATAAGTATCTTTCTAAAATTTATCATAGAATTCGTTCTGGAACAAATGGACTAAATGTCCTTGCATTCTCATATAAACTTTCTAATTCAAGTGGTTCAATTCCCCTGTCCCCTCTTTGCAGGCATTGTAATATGAATAATGAAACAATTGACCATGGCCTATTTGAATGTAATATGCTGACGTCTGCACAACATACCTTGCTTTGTAAACTGTTAAAATACTTCAAACACCACAAAATCCCAATATCAGCCAAGAGCCTAGCCAACTATACCTGCACACAGAGCATAGAAATCGACATCTATCATCTTATATTTGAACTCCTAGAGTCGAAAGATCTGCTGAAAGATATCTGAATATATCTAATAAATATGAGGCAATCAAGCCAGTAGCTCTGTAGCCCACAGAGTGAAGCAAAAGGAAAAGGGCTAAATAGTTATACTGAAAAGCCCGCCTGCTGTTAAATAGAAGAAGAAGTAGTGAAGAACCAGAAGAATTTATAGCATCGTATGATCTTTTGAGGATGGTAAGATGCAATTGGAGAACTTTGAAATTTCAAGTTTACTGCCGAGTAACCAACAGAATAACTTTGATTTATTCCATAGAAGGGCTTTGATGTTTATGTGAAGTCTTCTTGCTTAAATCCAAAAATATGACAGTGGCCAACATTCACAGTTTAAGTAGGTAAGAGGTGCCGTTGTAAGATAATATAGCTAACATAGGTAAAACATGAAAATAAACCTTAGGTAAATATTTACCAAATCATATTATTAAGCTAGAAATAAAGTGAATACACCATTTGATGCCTTTTTTATGCTGATTACTAATATAACAATCATTTCTTTCAGAAATTAATTTAGCCCCCCCCCCTATAGCGGCCAAGTCAGGATATATTTTTGCACATATGGGGGGGGGGGTTTGGTTAGGGGGGGGGGGCTGAAAATAATTTACGATAGAAATGATTATTATATTTGTAATCAGCATAAAAAAAGGCATTGAATGGTGTATTCACTTTATTCCTAACTCAATAGGGCCTAATATGATTTGGTAAATATTTACCAAACCTTATAGTTAGAAATAAAGGTAAATTTTTTTCAAATCATATTATGGACTTATAAATAAAGTAAACATACCACTCAATGCCTTTTTTTATGCACTTTGCAGATATAATGATAATTTTTATGTACCTCCTATTTACATCAGATAAAAATTACCCCCCCCCCTCCCTAAAGTGCAAATATATACCCTGAATTGGTATATATGGGCTGGGGGTAAAATTCATTTCCAACAAAAATGATTATTATATTTGGAAATTTACAAGACACACTAACCTACCAATGGCTTTGGGCAATCTTTTTATTTATGGATTATTCAAGTAGCTAAGGAACAAACTTCCCTCTATAGTCAGAATTGCATCCTTGATCCAAATTTAACATTCCTTTGCATTGGAAATGAACTTTAACCCACTCCTATATACCAATTCAGGGAATATATTTACACACTAGGAGGGATGGGGGTAAAGTTCATTTCCAATGCAAGTAAATGTTAAATTGGGATTCAGGGTGCAATTCTGAATATAGAGGTAAGTTTGAACTTTAACCTACCCCTCTGAATTTGCAAATATATACCCTGATTTGGTATATATATAGGAGCAGAGTAAAGTTCATTTCTGATGCCATTGAACATTAAATTTAGATTCAGGATATACATCTGACTATGGAGGTAAGTTTGTTTCTTAGCTATCTGAATAATCCATTAATATAAACATCACCCATGGCTTTTTTATGCTCTTTCAAATTATAATAATTGTATTAATTGTAAATCAATTTTCAAGACCTTTAACAGACCCCAAAAGTGACACCCAATTCCTTATTTTTGGCAGTAGTAATGGGTGAAGAAAAGCAATTAAGAACATAACAAATAATTATAGGCAAAATCAATTCTGATAAATATTTACATGGGCTTATTCACATACTTTAAATATGGAGATAGGTAGAAAAATCTTTTGATGCCTTTATTTGTGTTCTTTCTAAATTCAATAATTGCTTCTGAGACAAATTCTATTTGGAGTCCTTAAAGGGGTTCAGAACAGCCTATTAAAGCCAAAAATTTAAAATGTGCTTCTAAAAAAATTGTCTAGTGAGAAAAAATGCCATTTGTAGCCGATTCAGAAATGGTAATTATTATTTTCATTAGTCTAAATAGTAAAATGTTATTTTGAAAACAAGTGCAGGAATTTTCAAAAAGAGCCTGAAACCCCTCAAAAGAGACATAACAGCTTAACAAAAACATTCCTTTGGAACAAACATGCCATTTGTAGCTGATTCAGAAATGGTAATTATTATTTTCATTAGTCTAAATAGTAAAATGTTATTTTGAAAACAAGTGCTGGAATTTTCAAAAAGAGCCTGAAACCCCTCAAAAGAGACATAACAGCTTAACAAAAACATGCCATTGGAACAAACATGCCATTTGTAGCTGATTCAGAAATGGTAATTATTATTTTCATTAGTCTAAATAGTAAAATGTTATTTTGAAAACAAGTGCAGGAATTTTCAAAAAGAGCCTGAAACCCCTCAAAAGAGACATAACAGCTTAACAAAAACATGCCATTGGAACAAACATGCCATTTGTAGCTGATTCAGAAATGGTAATTATTATTTTCATTAGTCTAAATAGTAAAATGTTATTTTGAAAACAAGTGCAGGAATTTTCAAAAAGAGCCTGAAACCCCTCAAAAGAGACATAACAGCTTAACAAAAACATGCCATTGGAACAAACATGCCATTTGTAGCTGATTCAGAAATGGTAGTTATTATTTTCATTAGTCTAAACAGTAAAATGCTATTTTGAAAACAAGTGCAGGAATTTTCAAAAAGAGCCTGAAACCCCTCAAAAGAGACATAACAGCTTAACAAAAACATGCCATTGGAACAAACATGCCATTTGTAGCTGATTCAGAAATGGTAATTATTATTTTCATTAGTCTAAATAGTAAAATGTTATTTTGAAAACAAGTGCAGGAATTTTCAAAAAGAGCCTGAAACCCCTCAAAAGAGACATAACAGCTTAACAAAAACATCCCATTGGAATAACCATTGTGGAAAATCCTAAATAGGAAACTTACAGCCCCCACCTTGAACAACAAGGGAAATCAAATTTTTGCATGGATAGCACTGATGTATCCTCTTTTTCTTTTTTTTTGTTCTTTTTTTTTGCTAACAGGGCCACTGGCAGATCCAGAAGGGCCCCCCAAAATATTTTTCTGGTACCCTCTTATCCTTATTTTTACTCTTTTTTTCAGAATAAATTTGGTCATTTATTGGCACCTTTTTTAAGTGGACGCGCGCTGGGCTGAGAATCCGTGAATTCGGGTTCAATCCCTGGTGTGGTCAGTTTCTTAGTTTAGGACGTAGGTCAGTGATATGACCATGTAAGCTTATCCAGAGTCAACCCAACTCTAGCTGGATACATGTAGATGTCTGAGGACGATAAACAAGTATGGTGTCCGGAAGTATAGGTTTGTTGGCCCCCAAGTCCCCATTGCACTTCCTGGCCGAAGGGCCATGAAAAGGAGATCAGCACCACCGGGTTGGACCTTAAGGGTCTAGTGCCGCATCCTTTACCTTTTACCTTTATCACATTGGTGCCCCCTCCCCCCCCCCCCAAGATTTTGCTCTATATCTGCCCCTGAACAGGGCACAAAAACATTGTAGCCTTGCTTAAAAGATCATTTTTATAGCTAATTATTGTTTAATTAACTTTTAAGGCTAACATCATAATCTAATACCTGTAGACAAGATAATAAGTTAACTTTTGGGGCCCTAATAGGAGCTCAAAACAGAATTTGCTCCAGAAGCAATTATTGAATTTAGAAAGAGCATAAAAAAGTATCATATTGTGTATTCACTTTATTCCTAACTAAATTGTGTGAATATGTAAATATGTAAATATTTACCTTACTTCTTTCCATTTCATATCCTAGGCTATATTTAACTGGCATTAATGAAAAAACAGTAACAATTCAATAAATTCAACAAGTAATTAATTCTTTTAGTACCACTATTTTGGACAGTTTAATTATGCTTTTTTGGTTTTTATTTTGTGAGCAGTTAAGACAGGCAGGTGTGTAATTTTTTCAAAATTCTGGGGGGACACCAAATTTTCCCAGATCAAGTGGAAAATGAGCCATACAGTATCATAAATGCAAAGAAATACTGAAGAAAACTGACTTGTCTCTGAATTATGCAGGCTATCTTAGTTTTGACAAGATTTTTCAAGAAACAAAATTTCAGCTGGGGGGAAAACTAGGATTGGGGGGGGGGGTTGGAAGGGTGAATTGCAAAAATTTTGTCAATTGCAAATTTCTTGAATATCAGCTTTAATACCAATTTTTCTGTCCTATCCACAAACAACACACCACCCCCTCTGCTAGAGCAATTAATCCCCAGAACCAATGATCAGGCCACTTATTTGTGAAAAGGACATTAAAAATAGGCTTAAAAAGCTTGATGCTAACAGAGCTGCTAGACCAGACAGTCTAAACACAATACTGTTAAGAGAAATAGCTGAAAAATATTGTCAAACCAATTGTAGTAAAGTGGGTTTTGGTTGGGTGTGTTATTCTACCATTTGTAGGGAGTATAATTGTGGTCCTAAGGTGATTAAAACTAAGGTAGTATGCCCTTAGGCTTTGGCCTGACTAAATATCTGAAGTGTACCTACTGGGAGTTAATCAAGAAGCTTAAATAATGTTGTTTACAGAGGTATGGTATAATATAACACTTTTATTTATGCCACCAAATTACACAGTCTGGATATATTTGCCATGGGGACTAATGGTCCCAGATAATCAACAATTATAATCAATCTATAATAAAGTACAATACCAATACGATATTTGAACACTTACAATATTCCAACAATATTCCAAGGTATTCCTAAAAATAAATGGACAGGGGCAGCCTGGAAAATAGAATAGTGCACCCTCAGTTCCAAAAATCTAATGTTATATACTATAAATCAACCACATCAAAACCCACCAATTTACATAGTTACCCACAATAGTGGTTAGTAGCAATTTCCTTTTCAAACCTCACATAAAGATTGGACTCAAGACTGGCTCCTTCAATTCAATACAATCAAATGCTGTATTTTGCACCTTGGACCTAACAACCCAATAGCTACCTACTCAATTTACAATCCCATCACAAAAACAATTGAGCATCTAGAAAACAGAGAGGAAGAAAAGGACCTTGGTGTCATCATCAACAACAAGTTGAAGTTCCACAGCCACATCTAGCATGTTGTTTCCCATGCAAATTCCAGCCTTGGCCTATTAAAACAGACAATCAGCAGCTGAGAGGCAGCAATAATCATAAAATTATATAAAGCTCTCGTCAGACCCCATCTCGATTTTGGCATGTGCCTTGCAGGTCCTTCTTATTGGCAAGATGTAAGGCTCATCAAAAATGTTCAGAGGCGAGCAACAAAGTGCGTGAAAAGCTTAAAATCAACTTCATATGAGGACTGCCTCAAGCGACTTAAGCTATCTACCCTCGTCTACAGACGCATGCGTAGCGATATGATGCTGACTTACAAACTTCGAGAAGAAAACTCTACCATCTTTAGCAACAGTCATAGCACAAGCCATCATTACACAAGAGGACACTCCAAGAAGCTGCCAAAGTTAAGCTCCGAATTGAGAACCCATCAAATGTACTTCTCAAGGAGAGTCATAAACCACTGGAATCAATTGAAGGACTCAACTGTCAGTGCTCCCTCAATCCAGTCATTCAAATGCCACCTTGACAAGGAGTGGGAGAAGAGGCAGTGGAGGTTCAATTGGGAGTTGTCAACTCAAGAGCACTACAGGTCCGGCGGACCTTAAAATCTCAAATGGATTAAGGTTCTAACTGAAAGTAAGGAGTGATGTTAAAACTTAAAATGAACAGAGATTATTCTGTATATGAAAGGGGCTGTCCCCTCCTCAACACCTTGCTCTTTATGCTAAAGCTTTTTATTGTTTAAAAAAATAGAGTTGTAAGAAAGTCAAACTTTAGTGTAAAGAGCAAGGCATTCAGGAGGGGACAACCCCTTTCATATATGGAATATTTTCTGTTAGTTTTAAGCTTTAATGTTGCTCCTTACTTTCAGTTAAAAAACACTTTTTTCTTTATTTAATTTTGGAAAGTTTTTGAATTAATGCAGGTTTTGATTTTGGCTCACCGTACATGAATAATTAAAACAAAATTTGCATATCAATTTAACTTTTATTTGGTTAAATGGCTTCCTGGAAAGATATCTAATTTTATTTACGAACGTTTTTATTAGTAATAAATATACGTAACTTACAAATTAACTTATGTAACGAATTTATATATTCATATATTTTAATATGTATATTAGGGGGTTCGCCCCCTAGTCAATACCTTGCTCTTTACTCTAAAAGTCGAATTTTGTTCCAATTCTTTAAAAATAACCCCTTAATCCCAAAGGCCATTAATTAGAATAAATAGCTCTTATGAAAGTAATAACAAATCCTTGGCTTAAAGATCAAGGTATTGACTAGGGTGCGAACCCAATCATATACATATTATTTTCTGTTCCTTTTAACTTTTGATGTTGCTCCTTATTTCCAGTTGAAAAACTTGTTATTTTGTATTTAATTTCTGATCTTTTTTTAAAATAATGCTGGGAAATCTGGTGCCTCCTTCATAGCAATGTCCCTTCCCCCATGGAAACCTCCTCCATGGAAAGATCCTCCCACATAACACCCGCCCCCCCCACTACCAGAAAAAATCTACCCAGAAACGTCGGTATACTTCCCAATAACCAAAACTATATATTAACATTGGGTAAAGTTCATAACTTTCAGCCCTCCCCCCGGTGACTTTGGGGGATTAAGTTATCTTAAAGACATAGTTATCATATTTTCGACCATGCTAACAAAATGGCTATCAAAAAATTTTGATCGGGTGACTTTGGGAAAAAAATGAGCATGGGAGGGGGCCTAGTTGCCCTCCATTTTTTTGGTCACTTAAGAAGGGCACTAGAAGTTTTAATTTCCATTCCAATGAGCCCTCTCACGATATTCTAGAACCACCGGGTCGATATGATCACCCCTGGAAAAAAAAAACAAATAAACACACATCCATAATCTTTCTTCTGACACAAAATACAAAATTCCACATTTTTGCTGATAGGAGCTTGAACCCTCTATAATAAGGTTCTCTGATACGCTGAATCTGATGGTGTGATTTTTATTAAGGTTCTATAACTTTTAGGGGGTCTGTCCCCCTTTTTCAAAAATCAGCCAAATTTTCTCAGGCGCGTAACTTTTGATGGGTAAGATTAAACTTGATGAAACTTATATATTTGAAATCAACAGTTTTGGTTACTATTGAGCCGGGTTGCTCCTTACTTACAGTGTGTTACCACAAACTGTTTGATTCCATTTTTTTTTTGTTATAAACTAAGGGTTTTGCTTGTATTACTCATAATATAAGAAATCCTCTAATGATGAGTGATAAGAAAAGCATGGCCCAAGATTAGGACCGAAATTCCAAGAAGAGTGAATCTTGCTGTACTATGTTAAAAAGTAAAAATATTGTATTTAATCATTCCACTTCGTTTTTTCTCATTGCTGTTTTGCTATTTGCCTTCTTTGAAATTTTGATTTGTTTATTATTTCAGGAGGAGATGTATTTTTTCTGCCAGTAAGAGGCCTTACAGCAAAAGTGAGCCTAATCAGCTAGTTCCTCAATCAAAAGTAAAACATTTATCAAAAACTAGTGTTTTTGAGTCTTTATTTGCTGTTGGTAAGACAGCAGTTGATAAGCTGCCAGCTATTGACTTTAAAGATATAGTACAAAAGTTTACTAGATTTGATAGTAAAGCAGTGTCTGCTAATATTAAGATTGGTAGAAATCAAGTTAAACATGAGGAGGATGACAGTGACAATTCAGTGAATGCTGAAGTATCAGCAAGTACAATTCAAAGTGTTATTGGAGCATTGTGGAAGTCAAGTGAGAGACAACAGGCCATTCCAAAGTGGAAGCAAAAAGCTAGACCTATTGTTTCAAAGGTTAGTAAGTGTTTTTGCAGCTTTTTGTTTTTTCTGTTTACATTGCAACATTTTAATTTTTGTGTTTTTGTGTGTGATATTAAAGTGTTTCAATAAATTTGTGATGTTCTGGTTGTTTTACATCCAAAGCTTTTTTCCCAAATTATAACTTATATTCATTGGCTTTTGTTCCATGTAGTTTACAGCTTTCTGTATCTTTGTATGGTTTATTATAAGGGCTCTCTACGTATTGCTTGAAAAAAGGGTCTATGCTGTATGTGTATCCAGGCACACAAGGAATGGGGGGGCCTCTTCTCAGTTAGATGAAAACCAAAAATCGTGGATGATAAAAATAAGCATGGTAAACTTTCATCCAGTGAAGTAAAATGGAGAAATATATGACAGACATATTGTTTCTTAAGTGCTATGAAAATAGAAGAAAAAAGATGAGAATAAAGGAGGGTGGCTTACCTTTGTTTTATTTTGTTTACTTTTTGTTTTCTACTATTATTTTAAGTTTTATTTGAGTATTTTATTTTCTGGACTTTGAAGATTAGCTGTTTAATTATTTTTCTTTGCATATTATTCAGGACTGACAGATATGTGGAAGTCCTTGCCAAAACATCCGCCTTTTTTTTGTCCGTTTTGTTTCGCTGGTAAAAATTTACCTTGTTTGTTCTAAGTAATTCTTTTGTTTATTTTCTATTATGTCTAGCCAGTGCTCTCTAAGAACATTCTAGTCTTGAAAAAGGGTTTAAAAGTTAAGACTAGTTATTATTATTTTCACATTCAGATTTTTTTTGTACCTGGCATTTATTGTATAATGATGATGAATTATTGATGTTCTCACATCTCTAACGTATTAGGTTATCCAAACACCATTCTACCACCAATTCCCCTGCCCCTAGCAAAAAAGTTTTCCTTCTGTTAAAGGAATTTTGACCCTAAAAGGTTAAACACCACAAAAAAAAGCTTAAAAGTCCTCTAGTTTTTTTTCTAGAGGACTTTATTTTGTACTTTATTTTTTCCAGGAAATCGTGTTGTTTCTGATGTTAAAATGGGCTGTACCTCCTAACTATATCAAAAATTCACATTTTATTTTCCTTTTTTTATATCCAACTACTGTAATTGGTTCTTTAAATACAGTTTAATTGTATACCAAGTGTAAGCTAAAAATACAAGTGAGTGGGAAAACTTTTCCTTACAGATAGAGACTCTGGATTTTTTTTTATACCAATTATGGCCAATCCCTGGCTTTTTCTCACTAGGTAAATATGACCCTGTAGATAGAAAATTAGTTTTTTTTAGCCTAGATTTCTCCAAGTTCCCTAGAGAACGTACAGGCCATTCACACCAGTGGTACATCTTCAACAGTTGTGCAAATCTTAATAGTTCTTGCAGGCTGGTCACAGAACCTCCTTCCCCTTCATGTGTATTTTGAGTGTGTATTAGCGCTGTTGATTTTTCAGATATTTTTTGCCCTTTATAAAGTTATATGGTTCACTCAGAAAGATCCATTGTTGGACTCGTCTGATTCAATAAATCAAAATTTCTATCCTAATAAAGGCCCTATCAAGCAAGGAACTATAAGAATGAGACTTAGTATTTTAAGAATGAGTCAAAAAGACAGATTTCTTTCTTTGGTTTATTTTTTGTACTTTCAGGCTTCATTGTGTAAAGTGTAAATGTAATTTAAATCCAGTAATTTACTTACTTGATCAGAACAAATAAACTTTCAAATGGGGATAAATCCATTTATTTAGACAGTGAAAAAACCGGTACCAAAGTCCAGATGTTTCGATCACATATACAGGGACCGTCTTCAGTAGAAACACTAAAATAATAAAATAGAAACTAGCATATTTATGCGCAATAAAATAAATAACTTTTTGGGTCATTCACAAAATATTGAACTTTTGGATTACTAACTATATATTTTTCAGAGAGAGTTCAATGACAAAATTCATTCAAATTATTGATGCTAATTTTCTTCTTTAATCTTGTCCAAAAGTAAAACAAATTTCCAATGAAGGTGGCAAAGCTTTCCGTGTCTTCAAATTGCAAAGCAAATGTTGAGTTTATAGTTGTTTACTGGAAGTTCATTATTTTGTGAATGACCCAAAAAGTTATTTGGTTTGTTGTATATAAATATGCTTGTTTCGATTTTATTATTTTAGTGTTTCTACTGAAGACGGTCGCTGTATATGTGATCGAAATATCTAGACTTTTGTACCTGTTTTTCACTGCCTAATAAATGGATTTATCCCCGTCTGAAAGTTTATTTGTTGGTCATAGAACGGCAGTGCGGTCTAAGAAGACAACACCTAATTAATGATGTTACGTCAAAAATTACTTGGTCAGTCTATCCATTAGTGGGTCCTTTAACTTTTGAAGGCTTAGGATGCAGCTGAAGACGTGTGCAAGACTATTTGGACAAGGGAGGGAGGCATTCGAAAAATGTAAGACATAATCAATATGTGAAAAGCTTTAGAATTGTACACACTTAGATTTCACGGGAACCTGGCTCTGAAGGGTACGTCAGGTGTTAATTAAAAAATAAATGATAATGGGTGAAACTCAAGAATGTTAAATTAATTCCATTAGATTGTTAACGTAATATATAATGAATTTTTACAAACAAAAGAGATAAGCCAAGCCCAAAATCAACATTTCCACATTAGTAAACTGACAAAAATAAAATCTGAGAAAAGATTCCCAAATTTTCATCATATCATAGCTGCTATATGCATCCAGGTTATTAAAATACTAATTTTCGTTTTGTTCTTTTTTTCTACATTAGAATAACAGAACATAATAGCATCTTTCTAAAATACTATTTTTCACTTTAGATTCTATTTTTGTTTTTTTTCTTTTTAGGAAAGTATTGACGCTCGAACCAAAAGAATAATTCATGCTTTAGCTCGTTACCGAAATGACGAAGATTTGCTTGTTCAACTCGATGATTTTTGTCAGCATCTTTTTGCTTTCCCCCAGGCTCGTTGGGTTGCTGTTAGGGTATGTGCACATTTTCTCTTTTTCTCTGTTTTTGAAATCCAAATGATCTCCTTAGTATTTTGTAAAATTATGTCAGGTTTCCCAAATCACCTATCAGTTATAGATTATGGTATGTACTCCTTCCCCTTTAACTCTCGTTTTGCCCCAATATCTTTAAGATAACTTTTAACATGAGATGAATTTTGCTTCTAGAGCCGCATTTTACATTGTTTAATGATAAAGATGTTTTCATTTGGCCAATATTTAGTGCGCTTCTGTTTTGGATCCAATTTGGGGAATTTATTTCCATGGCCAACAAAAAATTGTGTCTAAATAAGTAAAAAAAAATCCCTGTTTATGCGCTGGTACTATTGGTATTCTTCTGTAAGTGGGTATTAAAAACGGAATTTTTCCAAAAATTTCTAATCAGAAATTTATTCTCTGTCATATTTTTTTTCAGAAATACAGTATTGTAGTGCTAAATATTTTCTTTTATTTTCTCTTCTGTTTTCGTCGTTTGCGTTGTCGAATGAAAATTCAATTGAAGCACCTGAAGAACTCCACCCCCCCCCCATTCACTATGAAATCTTTGGTGTAAAAAAGGTAATTTGTCTTCATTTTTATTTCTTTATCGCACTTCTATGGGTTAAAACAATTGATTTTACCAGTAAAACAAATAGCAAAAGAGCACCATTTTTTATGGTGCAGCTCGGAATTCAGGACAGCAACGCAATTCTGACATAAATATAGATGAATTCAGTGAAATATTCGGAGAATTATACCTACTTTACGACAGGCTAAGTTGTAAAGAGGTATTGAGGGTTAAATTTTTTTTTTCTTTGGAAGGCTAAGTATACTTTTCCTGTTACGCAAGAGAAAGTGCTGGGAAGTACTTCATTACTGATTTTAAGTTGAGCAGATAATTGAATAAGCGACTAGTCTTCATGGTCGTTGTCTCAGTTGCCTTAGCTAGATGGAAGAGGTGGCAAGTCTGTTTTTAGGAACTCGTCTATTTGTAATAACCGGCGAACTACAAAAATATGTGCAAAGGTATGAGTAAGTTTGTAAATATCTAAAATTTCTTAGTTAGGGAGGTAAAGTAAATGTATATAATAATACTAATTTATTTTTATCCTCTTTACAAAACATTGAAAATGCTGATAGAGGACGAGAAAAAGAAAATACACAAAAACACAGAGCAAAAATACAACATAAGAAGTAAAAAACAACGAAGAATGAGTTTACATATCAGTCACACAAAACTACAACATAATGAGACACCTCTGATGAATACCACTATAATTTAAACCCGGATGCAATTCAGAGGAAAACCAACAATACGTTCTTTACGCTTTTGGAATCTTAACGAAAGTTCCTCCATTTTCACGGTAATATAAAAAACTCTGTATTTCTCAGTGATTTTTTAATGTACAAGTACAATATTTAGCAGACTAAAAAATAATTCTTCATTCTTAAGCTAATGCACTTCGTATCCATTTGGCTATTTTTTTTTTTCAGGAACAGCATCATAGCTGTTTCTCTGGTTAATTGTTCGTTAGATATTCTAGGAGGGTGTGACATCGCTGCTTTTAAAAGTCAGAGAGTCAAAATCGGACACAACCATACAATCATTTGTAAGAGAAGCGCTTGCTCTTGTTGGCTACTTGGACCCGCCAGATGCACCTGGTTTAAGAGTTTTATCGCTAGATGGAGGTGGAACGCGTGGGGTTCTCATTATTCGAATTCTGGAACTAATTGAAGAGTTGACAGGTGGGTACAAAATCAAGACAAGTAGGCCTAGATAAGCCTTCTATTCAAATTTCTCAACTCTGGAGTATTTAAAATTTTAGGTATTCCGGTTTCTTTTATCATTATAATTATTATGTATTTATTATATATTATTATTATTATTCTATTAATTATTTATAATTGTTTTAAAATATTTAATTATTACTTATAATTATTTTATTATACAAATTAGTGTTATTTATTTATTTTATTTTTTTAACAAACAATACTTTCGTAATCAAGAAGTGGTCCTAATCTTGTAGATTATCACTTGTTTTGTTCAGTTTAATATTGTTGCTTTTTGTATTTTTCCTTTTTTTTTAGAATCTTTTTCCTGGTTTTCAAAAAATCAAAATACATCCAATAAAAAATAAGCTATTTATTTTTCTTTCACATAATCAATTTGCATTTCGACTTTATAATTTGCGATTAATTAAATAAAACTTCTTGCTTAATAATAAGAATGAAAGAATAACAAGAATGATGAAAGAAAAGGAAAAAAGGAAAGGGAATCTTCCTGCAAAGACTATCATTATACTCAAAAATTTCCTACATCTGTGAATCTCAGAGCTGAAACCTAAAAGCCTTGACTTAACATCTATCAGCTCTTCTGTTTTTTCCATAATCAGAACACTTTATAAAAAAAAAACTACAAAAAGTTTTTTAAAAAATTACATCAGTGAAATACAAGTCAGCGGAAAATCAACTGGATTAGAACGAGCTACGAACATAAACACTATTGCAGCCATTATCTAAAAACCTTCAGAGACTGTATAAAGTCTTGATACGTATCAATTTTGCGTCCAAACTGAAAGATAAAGATTTTATTTACAAAATCGAAACAAATCCAAACAAATTAGTCTCCGGTTGGAAAACGTAAAAGAACTTGCGAATCATAACCAAGAAGAAAATATGAGGAGCAAAGACCGAAAAGGCGTTTGAATAATGACTACCAACTCCTGTGCAATCTCTTTTTCTCTTCTTATTCATTTTTAAGGCGTTTTTTTTTTGTAAAGTGTTCTGATTATGGAAAAAAACTGAAGAGTTGATAGTTGTTAAGTCAAGGGTTTTAGGTTTCAGCTCTGAGATTGGGCCCCAAATTAAGCATTCCATTTCAATTTTCTAGATCTGAAGCATCTAAAGTTTTTT
Organism: Artemia sp. Qi Xiang Cuo; assembly: GCF_049724085.1. NCBI lineage: Eukaryota > Metazoa > Arthropoda > Branchiopoda > Anostraca > Artemiidae > Artemia > Artemia sp. Qi Xiang Cuo. Next base: position 52,350,018 of record NC_142804.1, on the reverse strand, counting down.
TCTTGACTTAAGAAAAATAAAAGTCGTAATTTATCTTCTACATACTTGTTCTGTGTAATTCTTACTTTCATTTTCAGGATGTCCATCCAATCAAAACTTTGATTGTACCTGTGGTGTCACAACAAAATTATAACAGTTTTTTATGTGTCAGTAACAAAATTATACTGCAATTAAGCTGAAAAGCCTAGCCGCACGCCGTTAAGTGTTGTCTGCCGGCTCAAACTTCAGTGTCTGTTTTTTCGTCTTTTTGTTTTTCTGTTAATGTTTTTTTTTTTTTTATCAAATTTATTATCTATTTTTTAGTTGGTTCCCTAATTCAATAGATTATCTGATTATTTATATCGCTTCTAAAGGTGTCAACAAAAAGAAGAACGTTCCTTTTTTAATTGTTATTAAATTTGTAGTATTCACAAATTCGTCAGTTAATCTGAAGGATTTTACCGAGCAGTATTGAATAAGGAACTACCAACTTCTTCTGTGCAATTTTTTTTTTTCTGCTTTTTCTGATTTTCACCCTTTTTCATACTACTACTAACAGCTCACCGTGACACCAAGCCACATGAGGCCAACCAGCTACGCATGCTCCTCCTCCATCCCAGTCTATTCAAAGCCTCCCTCTTTGGACTCTCCCAGGAAGTTTCCAATTCGTTTAAATTTTTCTTTATGACATTCTCCCACCGAACTTTTTTAACAAATGTTTGGATTCTGGAACTAACTGAAGGATTGATAGTTGATAAGTGAAGACTTGTGGATTTCAGCTTTGAGTTTGAGCCCCAAGTTAAAGTTTCCATTGCAATTCTTTAACTCTGAAGTATCGACAGTTTTAGCCAGTCCAGTTTTTCTTTTTCTTTAAATTGGTGCTACTATGTGATATACTACTATTTGATATGTGATATTTTGCTACTATGTGATATGTGATATTTTGAGTCTACGACAAATTGCGAAAACAGCTTGAGAATTGTTGACTACTTTTTCGAAAAGATATGCGTTGAATATAGTGAAATTATGATTCACATATTTAACAACAATTGTATTGGGGGCAGTTTCAGTAATATAACTTTGTGACGAGGCATTAAACGCTGTTGTTTTATTTTGTACGTTTTTTTTTTTTTTTTGGAATTTCCATTTTCAGGACGTCCAACCTATCAAAACTTTGATTATATCTGTGGTGTCAGCACTGGTGCTATACTTGCTTTACTTCTGGGAATCCACAAAAAACCACTAGCAGAATGTGACTATCTATATAGAAAGATGGGCACACAGGTATTTAGCCGAAATCGATCCGATGCCATTTCAAGTCTCGTCCGATCGCATGCATACTATGACACCCTTGTATGGGAGAAAGCTCTTCAGGACAGTGTAGGGTTTGAACCCATGATTAAGTGCACGAGGAGTGGGTTTTGTCCTAAGGTGAGCTAGTACTCTTTTTTCTAATGTGCGGATCAAAGCAGTAGTATGGCTATGTATGCACAAGCATAGCTCAGATATGTTTTTGGGGAGAAGGGGGGTGGAAGTGTTTGGGAGCGTGCTGTTTTCAGTTAGTTTAATGCTCGATGTGTTCTTTATTTTTTTTTTTTAGCAAGGGCAAGTTGATGAGTTACAAGACGTTAAATGGCCAGTGAGCCGAATTAGAAACTATAAAAATCCCCGTGTACATTTTTAGTGGAAGAATTTTGTAATTGTGCAAATGAAATTTTCCTTTTCCACAACGCACAAATAAACTTTTCATCTTCTTTTTAAGTTTCGGGTTAATTTTGTCGCACGAAAGCAATTTGTAATTTGGCTCGTTGTATTGTACTTCTGTATTGTACGTTGCATTTTACTAATACTAGAGGAAGATCTAATGTCATAGGTTTTTTCTCTCTTTTTAATTTGTAAACGAAGGACACATTACAAACCTTTCAATACTGGAAGTAAAACATGAAATTATTCAATATAGGGTTGAAAGCTTGTTTTGAAACATAATTTGCTGATACTTGGGATTCCCCTATATATTTTTTTTGGGGGGGGGGGGTTATTTCGTCTTTACAAGTCATGCCATTTTTTCTGTTAATCACCAACAATGGTTAACTCTAATCGTCATATAAATCTCATTTGGAAAGATTTCTTATCTAGCCATTATCGCAATCAACGCGATTATAAAGGGACAAAAATTCCCAATGTGGGCTCCCAAAATCATTAACTCTATGAAACAAATAGCAGAGAAAAAATGAAGAAGCTAAATTCATTGTTTTGAATTTATTTGGATTAGGACAAAAATGCTGAAAAAAAACTAGAAATTTGCTAGTTTTATAATTGCTGAGACCTTGAATAGCAAAAAATATTAAAAAAGTAGAAATCCATTGAGTCTTTCTTTTATTTAGATTTTCACAAAAAAAAAATCATAAAAAGCTGAGAGTTGGCTGGTTTTGCGATCCGGTGAACTTTAAAACCTCCCTTCCTCCAACGGAATTTTCTTTCTCAGCCAGATTGATTGTTGGGAAGATAACTGGGAGAGCAAAAATATTAGAGATGACTTCTATTTAAAGGTTAAAGTAGGAAGTCGAAGAAAAAGAAATATGGAAAGGTAATTTCATACATTCTTAAATAAATTTTTGTTAACTTGTTTGTCCACTCACAATAGTTCATAGAACAGCAGAGTAAATTGTTAAAGAAGATACATTGCTGATTTGATTGTAATATAACAATTTCAGCGTAATATAACAAAATTTCAACACCCAACAGAAGAAGAAGAATTTTCTCGCTGGTAAAACGTTTTGGTAAAACGTTAATCCAACAGCAACAGCAACCTTATAAGAAAATCGAAATATATTTTCTTGTGATTATTATCGCTTCTAATCAGCAGTTGTACCAAACCAATCCTGCTCAACTCATCCTCAGAGCTATACTGTGGTGTTTATCCTCCCAATAGTATGGTGCAGATGGTTTGATATCGTTCTATTTTCCCTTCTTGTTTTAGTTTTATTTTTGTGTTTAAAGCTTTTTCCAATAGGCAATGATTAGAAGTCCTCCAAAAAAAAAAAGTCCCCCCAGATCCCAAATCAAATTCCAGTGAAAGTGTCATAGTGAAAGATACCCATCCTGGCTAGTCAAGCACAATATCTCAAAGTTCTTATGATAGCTCCAATTTGGAGAATAGGACAATGATAAGTGTAGGGGCTAATGTAACCATAAATGATGATAATGGGTTTCAAGAGGTCCTCTCTAGAAGTTCTAAAATTAGGAAAAAAATCTCCCCAATTAAAAGCATTTCCCCTCTCCCTGCCCAAGATCCTCCCTCCAAAAACTTAGGAATTTACCTTAAAATTACTCCCACTACCCCATTTGAAATAAAAATGATCACTGCAATAAGAGTTGCAATTTTTAAACTGCTAAAATCAATGTTCTCTCTTAACATTAACCGTGATGGATATCTGCTAATAGCTGTAGAAGATTAGAAATCAGCAGATACAATAATTAACCTTAAATCCCTTCTGAATACCCCAATTATTGCATCTAATTGGAACCCAAAACAATCACCAACAAAAATAGTAGTTTATAATGTTCCCCCAGAGATATTTACTCAGGAGTTAAAAGAACTCTCAGATAGGGCTGGAAACACAATCCCAGTTGAGGATGTTACCCAACTAGGAAAACCTAACTCTAATGGCCTAAAAACCAGTAGATCCTTCTTATTCACACTGAAGGATAAAATTGATATCCCAGAAAAATTATTCCTATTTGGGCAAATCAAACCACACAAGGAATACAAACCTAAGCCTATCCAGTGTCAGAAATGTTTCAAACTGGGACACACGACATACAAATGCAATGAAATTCTCCAAGAGTGTAGTAATTGTAAATTTTTCCTTCCTAAAGAGCTGACAACTTGCAACAACACTCAGCCTACATGCATCAATTGCAAAGGCCCACATGAATCTACAAATAAATCATTATGCCCTGCATACAAGAAAAGAGCTCTAACACTCCAAATATCAACAGAGAAGGCCATCCCATACCCCTTTGCAGCAATGGAAGCAAATGCTGCCCAAAAATACTAAATAAAGCCTGTAATGAAACCAACCAAAACCCCCAAGTCAAATGCCCCCAATGCATCAAGCACCCCATATAAAACACCATCTTTCTAAGCCCCCTAGCTCAAATCCCTATCAGAAGGAATCACCAAGCCAACAAGCCTCCTTGTCCGGTGAGACGAGGTCAGCCTGGCCCCCCCCTCCCAAAAGGAAACAAACCAGTAACACTACCAGGAATCAACCCCTTAACCAACAAACAGGATGCACAACCAAACATGCAATCCCCAAATATATGCTTATTCATTCTAAACTGTAATGCAGTTCAGGCCATGAACATACATCAAATACAGACAACAAAAATTATTGCAGAATTGGCAAAAATCTACATCCCTGATGATATGCTCATTCAAGCAAAAAAAGATCTTGCTTTACTTTTAACAAAGCTGAACATTGATAAACAGTCATATGAAGAATAAATCAACAACACAACATTTATCAATACTCAAATGGAATGTAAGATCGCTCACAGAAAATAAGCTAAATGAACTAATATCATTTATGAATAATAATTCCATTAATATTGCTTGCCTCCAGGAAACTCATTTAACCCAAAATCAACAAATTAAGTCTCCGGGATATACTATCCTGAGAAAGGATAGATCTTCAGAGAGAAAAGGAGGTGGGGTAGCTTTATTAGTTAATGATAATATAAAATTTTGTGGCATCAATTTTCCAGATTTTGCAAATGATGTTGATGTAATTGGTATCAGTGTTTGGCTGAATAATTTAAAAATCTACATAATAAGCTTTTATAACCCTAATGGCCAAACTACAAATGCCAAGGATTTCTTTAATTATATAAATAATTCTAATATGTTAAAAAATATCATTATTTGTGGTGATTTCAATGCCCACAGCCTTTTGTGGGGGAATAAACCAGCAAATAAAGCTGGTAAATTCATTGAGAATATGACTTCAAATAATAATGAATTAGCTGTTGCTACCCCTCCAAACCTGAACACATATTTCAACCCCAAAAGTGGCAGATTCTCGACAATTGACCTACAAATTATGTCATCAAATTTTTTGAAAAAAATTTACATAAATAAAATTGATAGTCTATGTACTGACCACTTTGCTATAGTTTGCTCCCTAAATGAACCTGCTGAAACTTTATCTCATACCTCCAAATATATGAACACTAAAGCAAATTGGTCTATGTTCCAAAATAAGCTAATTGATGAAATTACAAGTTTCACCCAAAGTTCATGCATTTCTAACACAACAGTTGACACACATGCTGAAGCCTTGACATCTTCACTAGTAAATACAGCTAATGAGGCTATCCCCAAGACAACACCTAAGAAAACATTCCCTAAACAAATTCATAAGGCATGGTGGACAAATGAGTACCTAAATAAATGGAGGATAAAAAAGGCAGCTTGGACAGAATTCATTAAAAAACCATCACCTATTACACGCTTAAAAAAAATTACTACCAGAATCTAATATAAAAGGACTATAATAGATGCTAAATATAAATACTGGAATAATTTTGCAAATAATCTCTCCAGAGAAACACATGAGCCAATTATACATAAATTCATAAGCCATATCTGTGGGAAAAAGACTTCCCCCAACCCACTCCTGTATGAGCTTATACATAATAATACTCATTATGACAATGATAATGGTGAAGCTAACCTATTTGCAACTATTTTTGTTAATAAGCTAACATCAAATAATCAAAGCAAACTGTCCACAATTCCTATGAACCCAAGTTACCAACCACGCCCAGGATCCGAGTACATAACAAATCTATTTTCTATCCAGGAATTGAATAATGCAATACATCATATTAGGACCAAGACTAGCAGCAGTTATGACAATATACACCCTACATGGATAAAAAATCTCACAGCTTCTTACAAACAAGAACTGCTAAATTGTTATATTCATGCTTGGACATCTTCTAGGTTCCCCAATATATGGAAATGTTCTTCCCTCATACCAATCCTAAAGAAAAATAAACCAAAAGATAACCTTGAGTCTTATAGGCCCATAATGATTACAGCTGTGATGGGGAAAATAATGGAGAAAATGATATATCAAAGACTCCTCTGGTTTGTTGAAAAAAATAATATGATCCCACACACTCAAACTGGATTCAGGAAACACCACTCCTCAACAGATGCTTTCATTTTGCTAACAAATGCAATAAATGAATCTTTCTAAAAAAATAATGTCCTAGTGGCAGCTTTCCTAGATTTTGAAGGGGCATATGATAATGTGAACCACCAAATCCTTTTAAATAAAGTTGCAAACCTTGGTGTGCCCCCTAAGCTAGTATCCTTTATTAAATTGTTCATTGAAGTACGAAGTTTCATCGTTTGTGTTGGTTCAGCCTCTTCACCCCAAAAGACAATAACGAAAGGCCTACCTCAGGGAGCAGTCCTCAGTTGCCTCCTATTTGCCCTATATCTCTGGGACATGAACCTACCCCACACGAATCTACAATATGCTGATGATCTGGTGATATGGTCATCTGGCAACACCTTTCAGATAGCACAGTCAAATCTACAAAAGTCACTTTTCCGGTTCGAAAAATTCTCTCAACATTCAGATTTACCCATTGCACCTATCAAGTCAAAAATAATCCAATTTCACTAGAAGTGAAACCATTTTAATGCAACACTAACTCTAAATAAATCAACTATTCCAGAAGATAATCATATTAATTACCTGGGTCTCATGCTTGACCAAAAACTTAATTTCCACCTCCACATTTCAAACACAATAAGAAAAGGCTATAGAAAAACAATTATACTAAAAAGACTTCTTTCCACACCCTGGGGTTGTAAGGAGAAAACCTAAATCCAGTTTTATAAATCACATATAAGACCCCATTTTGACTATGGGCTCATCGTCTATGGTGCATGTGTAAAGACCCAGATGCAAGAAATTGAAACAACACAAAATGATATAACACGTCTCATATTTGGTCTTAGGAAACCCACAAGCACCAAGTTTCTGCTTATGGAGAGTGGATTAACAACAATAAGGGAGAGACGTAGCTTTCTCTTGACAAAACATCTTACAAAAATTGAATCAAATAGCTCACACACATTACATAATTGGTTAAGAAATCCAGCCATGTATAGAGGTATTGCAGATGAGTATGCCAATATTCAAAAGAAGTTCCCTGTACCTGCAAATTCTATTGCACCTACTTTCCCCCAATCCCCTCCATGGAATTGGTCATTTCCCATAATAAATACTGAATTTTCAAAATGGAATAAAGATTTAACCCCTATTGCTTTTGTCCAGAAAAAATTTGCAGAACTTAATACAATTACCTATAAAAATCACTTCCAAATATTTGTTGATGGGTCAAAAATGAATGAAAAGGTTGCAATTGGTGTTTTCCTTCCTCACCTGAAAATTTCAATGGGTGAGAGATTATTTAATAATTTATTTATCTATAATGTCTGCTGAGTTAAATGCCATAATCATGGCATTAGAACACCTTAAGCAAAACCAACCTTTGATTGCAAATTCGAATAATATTATCATCTATTCCGACTCTTTATCAAGCCTTGAGTGGCTGGCCTCAGCTCCACAATATAAGTTGGACATTGACACTTATCATTGTCTCAGTATTATTGATAATCTTGCTTCAAGTGGCATAAAAACTTATTTTCAGTATATTCCTAGCCACTCTGGCATAAGTGGTAATCATCAGGTTGATGAAATAGCTAAAAATGCTTTAAATATTGACCAGCCAAGTGGGAGACCAATCCCAATTAGAGATATTTTCCGATGGAGGCTATCAGATATTAATTTTAATAAGATTAATCCTATCCTTTCCCCCTTTCCCAATAAGCATCTTTCTAAAATCTATCATAGAATTCGTTCTGGAACAAATGGACTAAATTTCCTTGCATTCTCATATAAGCTTTCTAATTCAAGTGGTTCAATTCCCCTGTCCCCTCTTTGCAGGCATTGTAATATGAATAATGAAACAATTGAACATTGCCTAATTGAATGTAATATGCTGACGTCTGCACAACATACCTTGCTTTGTAAACTGTTAAAATACTTCAAACACCCCAAAATCTCACTATCAGCCAAGAGCTTAGCCAACTATACCTGCACACAGAGCACATAAATCAATATCTATCATATTATATTCGAACTCCTTGAGTCAAAAGATCTACTAAAAGATATCTGACAATATCTAATAAATAAGAGACAACCAGGATAGTAGCTCTGTAGCCTACAGAGTGAAGCAAAAAGACGAGGGCTAAATAGTACCAACTGAATAGCCCATCTGCTGTGACTTAGAAGAAAAAGAAGAAGTATTTGTTTTTTCGTCTTTGTTTATGTTTTTGAGCTTGTTGTTTAGTGCTGAGCTATTTATAATAATATGAACTAACAAAATTTTAGTTTGTATGTCAAAATGATTGTAGTGATTTTCCATTGCTAGGCTTTATTTTTAGACAGTTTACTAGCGGGTGTGCGGGATTCAGATTTAATCAGATAATATGAAGTTAAATCTCAAAAAGTTTGAAAATATACTTTTTATTCATTTGAACGGGAGGTTTCATTGCACATTTCTAATGGAAAGGAAAATCAAGGTAATTAAACTAAAGAAGTAGAAAGTATATTTATTAATAATGTTGAGCATTCCGCCCCCTCCCGCTCTTCCCAGCTTGCATTGAAACTTTCCTGGTAGGTTAAAACTCCAATTGTAAGTTTTTTTTCATGACCATGTTGGATTTTGTTTTATACATAAACTTTGGTGATGTTTTCTAAAAAATCAAGACTGTGGTCCTAAGCAGGATTGCCACTGAGAATTTAACAAGATCCCATGATTCACAAGCTAAAAAGCCTAAGGTTTGAAGAAACACTCACTGGATATCAAATAATAATATATACTTTATATACTTGTTAAGGGTAATGTTTAATATGTTACACTCAAGATCCCAAGTTAAGAGAGGGAATCTCATGTTATGGGGATGATTCCAAGGAGTGGCAGTCCTGGTCTTAAAATATTTAAGATTACGAATGGGGAACAAAAATGTAAGGATTGCTAGCTGTATAGGATGCCCCTATGTTTCAAACTCAAGTACTTAGTCGTCCAATAAGATATTCCCTCTAAAATAGGGTTTATGTTTATAGTGGAATTTTAATTTCAGGTTGGTGTTGTCTCTTCGGTTGTAAACCAAGATAAAGCTTTTCCATATATTTTCCGAAATTATAATCTACCTCCGCGAAATCAGTCTCGCTACCACGGATCGAGCCGACATCGATCTTGGGAAGCCACAAGGGCTTCGTCAGCAGCACCCGGTTATTTCAGTGAATTTTCTCTTGAAGACAATGTGCATCAGGTTTGTAGAAACTAGTTTTAGAGGTATAATGTGTCCCATATTGTGATATATTATGATTGTATTACAGTATTAATACAAAAGATGAATTTGTACAGCTGAATTGAAGATACAACAGAAATTGGAAAAAATATTTTTACAAATGAATAAATGAGGTTTTAAGGAAGAAAATATTTTTGCTTCTCTCCATAAATGAATGTTGCCAAAATATTGACTATTTTGGCTTTATGATCTTGAATCTATGAGCTGGTTTTTATAAAAGTATGTTGAATATAAATGTGCTATCACACTCTAGACTCTTTGCTTGATTTTTTTTTTTTTTTTTTTATAAACATTTTTGTTTTATGGAAGGATAAAGATTCTCCAAAGCCATTGATAGTGCATAGGGTGTCGAATCGAAGTTTCAGTTGCTAGGTCTTTTTGAAGGGACAGGTAGGAGGCCTGCTGCCCAATGTGAGGCGGCAGCGGAAATTGAGCCCCGGTCCTTGAATTGCGAAGCAGAGCATCAATCCACTGCGCTACCCCAGGATTTTATGAATCTTGAAAGTTAAAATTTGGAGAAAAGATAAAAGTACAATACAACATAAAAGATGACCATGACTGATGCTTTGGGTCAGCATTCCCAGCCTTTTTAGTGTCGAGGCCCCAAAAAAAGATATAAGAATATAAAATCAGTCACTTCACGACCCCTTTAAAATCAAATAATTCCAGCCTAATAATTTTTTTTAATATTAATGATAATTATTTATTTGTACCCACTTTACAAAACATTAAAATTGCTGATGAGTTGAATGAAATCTACTAACTTATGAATAAAAGGTCCTTGCTGACATGTGTGTGTGTGTTTTTTTTGTCTCACTAACAGTGGCCGTTCGTCTAAGGAGCTGTGAACTTTCATCCGTGGGGGGTCACGATCCTTCTGGTTGATGAACGATACTTTCAATAAAACTACATAAATAGAAATTAAACATATTTATAAATTGTTATTTTGGGTTCTCTTTTTTTTTATTGAGATAAACGTAGGCCTAAATTTGTGAAAACGCTCAGGTATGCCATTAAAAGTAAGACTTAATATATTTAGGCTATAATAAAAAAAAAACATTTCGCTTCAGTATATTTTTACAGTGACCAAAGCAGCAAAGTTTGAATAACGTTTGGTCAAAGTTTTAATGCTGAAGCGTTGAATCATTTGGAGTAAACTTATAGTCTAGGAATTTTTGTCTGCATTTCCTAGGAAACTATATCTAGTTGACATATTGGCAAACTCTACCTAAAGAATTAAAATTCGATGTATCAAAGTTTTTGCTCAATAATCAATTATAAATGACGTCTTCAAACTTTTTACTTGTGGCTTAAACATGAATTATGGTATTATGTACTGTGTACTTAGTGTTTCTGTTTAGCTTGGGTTTTTAATCGTATTACCTTGCCTTGGCTCCTCCATGGACACATGGGGCGTCAGTCAGGAGTAGCCTGCCTTAAGTGAGCCGCTGCTTAGATGTCCTTCTAGTCTGGTATGAGACTCGTCTGAAGGGCTCTTATGTCACGTGCGTAATCTTGAATAACATATTATCATCTAAAACTGTTTATAGTTTGAAATCACGCACAGTTTAACTGCTTTGATAATGTCATGTTACATAGGTGAATTTGGTCAAATGGTGCTGGTAATGGCCGTAGAGAGAAAATTGTCGCCCAAAAGCTTCCCAAATTCATCATTTTGGTTTACCAGAAGTTTAAGAGAAATATTCATAAATCATCAAGTAGTATTTTACTGTGTTAAGAACCAAAATGCCTTCAGACAGTCTTTGATAAAAATATTTGGCAAATATTTTCGTCCTTGGGGATGGAGATTAAAGTTGCACTAAGCTTGAGAGACGGAAAGACAACTTCTCCATCCTCCTTAGCTTCGACGCTGTCCCATCTTTTGACCCAGATCTGATAAGAGCTGCATCGTCAAATAATTATTCAAGCGTAAAATTACCATACATCATCATCAATAAAAAAATGAAACCCAAAACGAGCAGAAACTAAGAAGGGTAGGGCTGACTTCTCTTAAAGTAGAGAAGGCCAAGAACAGATTTGGTAGTCATACATCTTTTGTTTACAGTCAAGTACGCTCAAGGGTTTAACAAATGAATTGTCTTCCCAAAATTTTTCGACGGTAAATCAATGTTTCCGCTTCTATGATATTTTCTATCAATTTTTATTTGTTCAGTCTCGGCTAGCGGCGAAAAAACACTTCTACGTTATATGTTTTTATTATTCCCCTAATATGCTGTTTCAAATATTCGTTCTACATGAATCTAAAGTAATGTGCAGTCGCTTATATAATGCATAGAAAAGAGAAGATGGTAACAGCATAGTCTTAGCAGGGTTGCCACTACCCGTAGCTATTCAACATTTTTAGACAGTGATGCACGCTCAAGGGATCACTGAACGAATTATAGTTTTCCAGGGAGCAAATTAGCTCTATTATCATCCCTTAATCCTACATGAATCAACATTAATATTTAGCTGTCTCTTTAATATAATAGGCCATGTTCGTCTTTTACAAGGTTGCAGCTACCACTGCAACCACAAAAGAGAAGAGAAAATAGAAATTGCACAGTCACAGCAGGGTTGCCACCACTGGCAGCCATATCACCAAATTAATTATTGGTGATAATTCACCCCGAAATTTTCCTGGAAGTGAAGTAGTCTTTTTGCTAAAGACCTTCACTTTTCAACCCAAACTACAGCTACAGGAGACTACAACTACAGGAAAAAATCCTTCTACACTTCTACTATTATGGATTTTCATTATTCTTAGTCCTTTATGGTCAAGCATTGGTTCCATATGAATCCAGGGTAATCTGGATTTGCCTGTATAACTTTATTAGAAGAAGAAGTGGTGATGCTAGGACAAAGTCTTGGGGCGTATAGTCTTTGTTGGGGTTTACAGGGAAAGAATAATGTCCAACTCATTAGTTGAGTCATTTTGGCACATCGACCGGATCAAATAAATTCTAATTTTCTTTGTTAATCTATTTTTTGTTTAATTCTTTTTTCTTTTTCTTTTTATTGTATTAGCAGTTTTTATTTATTTAGTTTTGTTTGATTCACGTTGTGAAAGTTTAAAGAATAAATACTGACACCTGCGAAATAGGAACGCCGAGCACTTTGGTACCAACTTGACATACTCCATACTAAGATGTAATGAGAACATTCTCAATTATGAAGCATAAAATAGAAAAATGTCTTCGTGCTATAACATTGTTAATACATTATAATCAAAAACAAGCAGTGTAATCTGGCATTTAGATCGGTCAATAAGTTTTGTAACTGAACCTTTCAGTTAGTGCCGAAAGTTCTTGAATATTATTCCTTGATTTATTATACCTTACCATTCTGCGTAGTAGGGCTTACGAGATTTTTTTTTATGACTGAAATTTAAGGTAACCATAGAGAAGAAGTATAAAATTATGAAAATATAAAAAAATTTAAATGGTAGAAAGTCCAATCGCGTATAAAAATATAGAAATAAAAACATAGACCTTGGGTCAGGTTCTGATAGGTTTTGTAATCGGCTTTGACATAAATAAATTGTAAGATCATACTGGCTATACATGACGTTCAAAAACGAAGACGAAGGATAATTAAGAAACAAAAAGAATCAACAACAACGAGAGCAATTTTCAACCAGTGAAAGAGGAAAATGAAACAAAGTAGATGTCTTGATAAATACCTTGAAGACGGCCAAGCCGTCTTTAATGTCGATCGTTAATGTTTAATGTTGAAGACGGCCAAGCCGTCTTCCTTTCGAATTTACTCAGAAAATCCAATAAAACCACTTAAAAAGGAGATAAAATCAAGTTGATTTGTTTGTTGTTTCTTCGTGCTATTTCATTTTCATATTTTGTATGTTTCTCTTTAGCAGCCGGATTTCGTGTCATCGGATAGAACTAGTATCTTCAGGTATCGAATATTCAGTTTGTTTCTATTTTATAAATGATTTGAAAAATGTATATATTTCTCTAGCCTGCAAAATTATGTTTGAAATCAAGAAAAGGTTTTTGTTTTTGAGCCGGCAGAAGTTTATTATTGTTACAATTGTTCTAGATAGGTATTGATTTGAGCATTTGATTTTCTTGTTAGATTTCTTTTAATGATATTTTTGGAAGAATTCTGGTAATTTCGTTTTCAACCATTCATATTGGCTGGAATTCTTATAGCGACGTCGGAAAACCGCACTTTACGAAAACGATATATTCTACTTTGTTTTGCAAAGTTTCAGAGGAGTTTCCGATTTTGCATTATAACATTGTTACCTTCATCTGGAAATTCGAGCTTAGAATACGAATTTGTAGATTAAGCTATTCGTTATGTCTTATTTTAGGACGGAGGCTTACTAACGAATAATCCGACATCAATTGCCATCCATGAAGCTAAAAATCTATGGCCTCGGTCAAAAATTCACTGCGTCGTATCTATAGGCACAGGAAGAAATCAGCCTTTGTCTACAATGGAGGTGGCTATGCCAACGGGAACATCTTTGAAACAAAAGCTTGTCAAAGTTATTGACAGCGCAACAGATACAGAAAGTAAATTGCATTATTTTTACGGCTTAGGTTTGCTATATCGCCAGAATTTTTTTTTATTCTTCCGTAATTTTCCTCATATTCCGGATTTTTTTTTTTGGGGGGGGGATTCTAAAGTTTCAATGTATTTTTTTTTATTACGGATCAAATCCTTTAGGAAGGGCTTGCTCAATGATAAATTAAATGGCAAAATTACTAATCTTGTGGAAGTAAAAAGACAAAAATAGTACGTTCGATTATTTCAATTATCCAATAAGCTCGAGCACTTATCCTTAGCGTTTCACGGGATAAAACGACGTCAGATGTTAGAAGGATCACCACTTGAAACGGTCAAGCTTAATTATTGGATAAGTTACATCTGCTAACCCTGACACTGCAGGACAAGCGACGTCATATGTTTGCACAAAATTCATTTTTTTTTCTCTCAAAAATAGACTTAAGATATGTGAAATTATATGCTGAAAGGACAGTAATTGTGAAATGTGGCACACATTACGGTACTCTGAATAAGATATGTTTGAAGTTGAGTACACGTGATTAATGCTGTAATTCGCCTCGTAGCCATAGCGTTCCAGTTGACAAGTTGCTGAATAAGATTTTGTTATTATTTTTTACAGATTATACCCGGGGTAGTTAAGTCGAATAAGGCATAAGGCATGCTCGAACCCACTGATTATTATGATAGTCAAGCATAATTCTATTCCAGTTGAGCGTTGCCTTGCAAATTCATTTCCATTAGTCCTTCTTTTTCCACAACTTTTTTCGAATGCTCCGTACAGAGCTTTCAATATTAGGTAATATGACCGAAGAAAACTGTGTGTGTTGAATCTTAGAAAATAATCTATCTTTAACAAAACATTTAAGTCTAACATTTGATTCTAAAAATGATACAGTTTTAATGACGGTTAGGAAATATAGAAGAAAGGGTCTAAAAAATAAATAAATACTAAAAGAGACAGTTCTTAGATCCTACCCAATTTTTTTTCCTTTGAAAGAAATAACTGGAGCTCCCTCTAAAGAAATTTGTGAAAGATGTAAAGTCTGTTTCAGCAATTGGCTATTTCTTTTTCAGTCATTTTACAAAGATTGGAGCCAATCCGTGCTCATATTTTCACTTTGGAGAGCCTGTATGAATATCCAAGAAAACGATAACAGATTATGCATCGCTTAAATTGGGATAATATGGCCCAATATTTGTTTCCTGAATGTTAGTAAGGAAATTATAAATTAACACTCTAAAGATTGCTAGAATTGACACATTAAGAAGTCTAATGGACACAATTCAGGGGGCCCAAATGGTATGTTTTTCGGAAAGTGGCAATGCTGGTCTTTGGTATATGGGAAAACAAATACGGAAACGCATATAATTTGAAGCAGAAAAGTATGCAGGTTCAATTGGTATTCAAATTTTGTCTATTTGAGCACTTTTCAGGTTATGGGTGTTTTCAAACAGAAAAGCTATTCGAAAGTTCAAAATCTACCAAATGTCCCTACTTATCACTTGTGTAAAGCTAATTTCTAGACATTCTCAAGTTTATTTTAACCTTTCCTTGATCTTATTATTTTTAGGACTATAATTATCATTTTGTAAGTGATTTTGTGTTTTCAAACTGTTTTGTAACAGAGACGATTCTTATTTCTTTGTTTTTTCCAATGGTGTAATCAAGAGGAATGACTGTTCCTTCGAAAAAAATATGTATAAGATGCAAAGCCTTGTGTTTCAGCAATTCGCTATTTCTTTTTCTTTCCTTTTCCCATGAAAAACTTTTTGGTGCAATTTCAGAGAAAAGTCGATCTGAGAAATATGAATTGACGAAACGCAAGGAATACTCGAACAGCTGTAGTGGTCATAAAATAACTTATTTGGGAGGTCAGGTACATGTTTTTTTCCTAGGCGATTTTTTCAGTGATGAGTCGAGTAATATGCTGTTCTTTGCAAAAATTGCCAAACGAAATTGGAAATATTGTGAAATCTTCGCGCTGAAATTAAAAATATTTTTGTGGCAAAGTCTCAGTTGATTACAGAGAAAGAATGCTTGTCTTGCACAAAAAAATAATTATTGTCTTCGAAAATGTCAGACAGTAATCAGTTAACAAAGCTACTTATCTAAATTATTTTCTTTGATTTGCCTTATTTTAGTGTGTGGTTGTTCGATTTCCCATTCCAAGCAAAACCAAACCAAGACAGTGTAAGATTACCCAGCAAAACAAAATCCTAACCTAGGTTAAATCTATTTCAGTTTTCAATTTGTTATAATTCAAATTTAAACTAGAAATCAATTTTTCTTTGATTCAGTTTGAACTTTTGTGAATTTAGTCAAAAATTGGGTCTTTGATCTTAAGTTCGATAAATTAGATGATTAATCTAAAGTTTAAGAGTAATTTTTATTCGGGTTTTATAGTTAGCCTTATGATTTTGTCAGAAATTGTAGTATATTGTTAATCATTTTTGGAGGGCAGGGATGAAAGTTATTTTTCTCTTAATATTATATCCCTTCATAATTTCTTAAGCTGTTTACTGTATTTCGGATAAGAAAACCCCGTGGTTTTAAAATAATGAGCGACGGGATATGACAAATAACAGTAGAAAGGATTGACTATTTAAAATCAAAGTTCATTGTCCGATATCTTCGTCAAAAAAAAGGAAATTAAACACGGAATCTAGAAACGTTTTAAAGGAAAGCGCTAATTCGATTCAAATGCCTAAAAAAGAAGACTAAAAGTGAATGCAGCGAAACAAGTAATAATTCATCAGCTAAATTTACAGTTATTAAACTCTTCACTTGATATAAAATACAAATGAGATACCTCCTCATTTGCATGAAGAGGAGGAGCACTATTGGAGGTGATGGTGCTCCTCCGGGGTTAGTTTCCATGCAAATTGGTGAATACAAAACGACCTCTACGTGCCTCTGGAGACACAACTATCCACCGGAGACCCAAATGCATCCAGGGATGGTTGGGCTGGCAGCCCTCCTTCTGAAACTCCTGTTGCTGCGAATGGAACCAGAAATTCAGCATCGAACACATTATCTAAAATCCCTCTTTGACCCTGGACCGCCAAAGGACGATTTCCTCTAAACATCGTTGACTAAGAAGGCATTAATGTTGCCACCTGGAACTTCCTGACGCTGAACCAACCTGGTTCTAAGCTTCTTCTAGTCAAAGAACTAAAAAAAAAAATATAGAAGTGATTATAGCTGGAGTGACTGAAACACATCTCCCTGGTAATGATAAAGAGATCATTGGCGAAAGGCGCACATTGCTCTGTTTGGTGGCAGTCAGAGAAGATTAGGTGGTGGCCAAGCACTGAATAGCGCCGCCCGCAAGGCTTTTCTATCCCTCTTACTGTCTCATCGGCTCACAACCAGGCTCATCGAACCCTATTGGATGGAAGCATGAAAAAATAAATCTCATCATCTGTTACACCCCCGCAAATTTAGCCGAGGAAGGAGATTTTTTACCCTATTAAGTACTGAGCTCTCGTCAGTTCGTCGTCTACCTTGTCCTAGTAGGAAATATAAATGCTACTATTTCACATGAGTCAGACCAGTGGGATTTCGCTGTTGGACCCGTTACAGTGAATGGCCTGAATGACAATGGAGAGAGAAGGCTGAACTGCTGTCTGACCCACAATCTTACCATCAGAGACACGTGGTTTCAGAAATCCTACATAGCTAAGTATACCTGCTATAGCAATATGGATTGACAAAAAGATGTTCGACTACTTCATCTTACGCCAGCGACGGCTGTCGTCTGTGCAAAATTGACGCACCTACCGAGGTGCAAAACTTGGGAACAGCAATCATAGACTGGCTGCAGCCAAAATCAGGCTTCGCTTTTCCGAACTCTTGCCCAGGGCATGCCACTTTAGAGACGACTAATGGTGCTGATGTCTGGCTCCCTCTACCCTGGTGACGGTGTCGAGCAAGAGCTTTAAGTCAAGTAAGCTATAAAAATACCTTCCGAAGCTACCAGATCCCACCTTAGCTTAAACTTTTAAGACCGCCTGTGACACCTGAGGCACACAGGGCATTAAGAAAAGTCATCAATAATCCCCCATGTGTGCTGCCGCAATTAAGTCCTTCCTAGAGACCAACTAGATCAAATAAAATCAGAGTATTACATTTGCCACTTGATATTTTTGATCGGCCATTTCAGCAGCCTTTTCGATAAAATTTGTCTGATGAACAAATTTATGACATGATTTAATAAAGTAGTCAAAGGGTTCTGGTTCACTATTTCCGCTTGGAGCACTATTAACGGATTAGCCTAAGTCTGTCAGACGACAGTCCTGACAAGAGAAAGAAAAACCTAGCATATACGCTTTTGTGAGGATCAGAGAAAACAATTTACCCCCTTTTCTCAAACACATATATTTAAATCCCCTTAACCCCCTCCTCCTAAAAAGTCCTGAAAGTTGCAACTTAATTTCCGATCGTGAGACAAGACAGCTCAATAAAATTATTGAGTGTATGTATTCTCTATATTGAGAAATACTTTCTGGCTTTCAGGCATGAAAAAAGAGAGAAAAAAGATCTCTGGAGAAATGGCTCGTCTTGACATTTCTCCATCATGTACCCGTCTTGAAGCATTACGTGATTGTTTTAGATTACTAATTAAATAAATAAAAAAACAAGTTTTATCAACTGAAAGTAAGGAGTAAAATTAAAACTCAAAACCAACAGAAGTTATTATTTATATGAGGGGGTTGTCCCCTCCGCAATAACTCGCTCTTTACACTAAAGTTTGAATTTTTGTTTAAATTATTTTAGAATAGCTATTAGAATAATAAGCCTTTTTAAAAGTTATAAAAGAAAACTTTTGCGTAAAGAGCGAGGTATTGAGGAGGGCGCAACCTCCTCATATACGTAATAGTTTCTGTTCGTTTTAAGTTTTAATGTTGCTCCTTACTTTCAGTTGAAAAAAACTTTTTTAAATTTAATTTCTGATCGTTTTTCAAATAATGCCAGGAAATTCGGCTCCCCTCCATAGAAATTTACCTTCCCCCACAAGAATTCCTCAATGGAAAGATCCTCCCACGTATTTCCCCCACCAGAAAAATCTCCCCGGAAAATATTGTATACTTCCCAATAACCAATACTTTATGTAAACAATGGGCAAAGTCCAAAGCTTGCAGCCCATCCCGGAGACTGGTAGGGGGTTAAGTCGTCCTCAAAGACATAGTTACTAGATTTTTTTACTATGCTGAACAAAATAGCTATCTCGAAATTTTTGGCAGGTGACTTGGGAAAAAAGGGGTGTGGGAGGAGGGCTAGTTCCCTCCAATATTTTTGGTCACTTAAAAACGGCACTGGAACTTTTGATTTCGGATGAATCTAGCCCTCTCCCGACCCTCTAGTATCACTAGTTTGATAAGATCATTCTGGGAAAACAAAAAAAAAGAAAAAAAAAGAAATAAATACGGATCCGTGATCATTTTTCTGGCAAAAAAAAATGCAAAATCCACATTTTTGTATATAGGAGTTTGAAATTCCACAGTAAGATTCTCTGATATGCTGAATCTCATTAATATCACTTGATTTTTTGGGGGTGTTTCCCCCCTTTTTAGAAAATTGGGCAAATTTTTGCCAGGCTCGTAACCTTTTGATGGGTATCATTAAACTTGATGAATTCTCTATATTTTGAATAAACCTCAAAATTCGATTCTTTTGATGTATCTATTGTTATCAGTACTCTCTTTCTTAGAGTTTCGGTTACTATTGAGCAGCATCGCTACTTAATTACAGTTAGTTACCACGAAATGTTTGATTGGCTTGAAGTTTCGGACACTTACAAATTATATAAAGTAATGTTTTTTCTGTTACTTCTTTCGCTTTAATTAGCGTTGTCCTATTGTTGTTTATTTTCGAACACTGGTTTTCTTATCTTATATTTAGTGTTTTTATATTTATAGGAGTTCATAATATCCTGCATGACTTGTTACCGCCTCGAAGTTATTTTCGATTCAATCCGTATTTGACACAAGTTTATGGGTTAGACGAGGTGGATCCCTCCAGACTTGATTCGATGCTGCGAGATGTAGATATGTACTTGAGGAAGAATGAGAATAAATTGAAAAAATGCTGTGATCGCTTAAAAGTTAAACGAGGACACATTCTGAGAGGACTAGATTGGGTTGAACAAAAAAGGATAATGCATCAACCTGAAGTCTTGAGAAATCATTTTTGAGCGTTGCAAAACACATAGGCAAATTTATTAATTTACTTCGGAATATTTTAGCCTTTTTATTAGTGATCGACCTAAAAAGACATTTTTTAACCACTAATAAAGAGTGACGAATAAACTCTTAAAATCCCACTTGTGACGTTCAAATGGTTACTGGTGTTTTACTGAAAACAACATATTTTCAATATTTGTGTTGAGATAATGAAAATGCATCCACTTTTTAAACTTGATCAATCACTTTTAGTCGGCAATCAGGCATCTGTTGTGTTGTAATAAGTTTTCAGTAAAACGCAAGCAACCGTTTATTGGTAAATAAATTGTGTATACTTACCGTGTCGTGGTAAAATTTATCGTTCCTTTTGTTTTAGTATTGTTTGTTGAGCATCGTTTACAAAGTAAATTGTTCATAGAATTTATTTCGTTTTCTGTTTTCTCATTTCAAAATTTTGAAAACTCTTGCTTAACTCAGGTGACAGAGTGTCATGCAGTGGTGATTGCATGCTTTTCTGACGAAGGGATACAATAAATGATTAGGATCCTCTCGGATAAGCTGTACCGTAGTTTATCCTCTGGTAAATGTAAAACTTTAAAAAGCTTTTGGATATTTCTGTGGGTGCAAATCATAAGATAAAACTGAATATGTCTGGAAATTTTTCAACAATTTGGAATGGCAAAGAGAAAAGAGCATTTAAGCACGTAAAGTTGTTTTTGTTTTGTTTTGTTTTTTTTTTCTTCTTTTTTGGTTCTTTATTAAAACCGTAATAATTATATGATATAATCTTTGCGAAAGCCTAGTTACTTTTTTCATTAATGAAATAAAAAATCAAGTCTTTTCAACTGAAAGTAATGAGCAACACTAAAAACTAAAGCGAGCATAAGCTTCTCCGTATATGAGGGAGAATGCCCCCTCCTCAATACCTTGCTCTTCACGCTAAAGTATTTTATAACTTTAAGAAAGCTTCTTATTCTAATTGAACGGCCCTTCTATTTCGGGAGTCGATCTTAAATAACTGGGACACAAGTCCAACTTTAACGTAAAGAGCAAGGTATTCAGGAAGGGGCAGTCCCCCCTCATATAAAGGATAATTTCTATTCGTTTTAGGTTTTATTATTGCTCCTGAGGACTCTGGTTTTCACCTCAAGACTTTGGATTTCTGTGAATGACGGTAATTACGTATATTTCTTCCTTATAAAATCCTCTAATGCCCTATTCACACTGAAATTTTACTAATGCCAAGATTTAACTAGCTCTAATTTAAGCCAATCGAAATGTTTCATAGAATTTGCCAGCCAATGAAAAAATGCTGCGAAAATCTAATCAGCCCGAAGTATCGCTCTCGCTAAATCTCAGTATCAGTAAAATCTTGTTGTGAATGCTAAGTATTAAACGAACTACCAAGCCTTAAGATGACGTGAACGAATATGTACTTCGAAGTAGGTAATATCGAAGACCACACTGCCCTTCCATGACGATAAATAACAGTTCGAATAGGGATAAATCCTTTATCATAGCGAAAAAAAAAACAATCGAAAAATATATTGGATATTTCGATCACATGTACAGTGATCGTACAGTATTTATGCTGATGAAGATAAATGTATATATTATCAAAATATTCAGTATATTTTATGATTGTTTTTTCAATGTCTAATAAAAGGATTTATCCCTACTCGAAGTGTTATCTATCGTACTTCGAAGTAATTTGTTCTGACGGAAGCATGGTCAATAACTTTTTTATTATTTTTTAATAGTGCAACGAACTTTATGCAATTCAAAAATGAGGTACGAGTCCCCTCCACCCGATTGTATTATTATTTTTTCAACTGTGATTGTATCGAACCAATGGTCACCGAAATTGAAACTAATTAATTTTTTTCTTTATTGGTGTGTTACGGTGGTAATTTTGGTCAAAGCTTTCATAAGTCACGCTTTGCTGAAAGCATAATGGAGTAGCAAATATCGTCAGCTGGTAATTAAATGTGTTTTATTTCTTTTAGAACATTGGAAGTGAAAATTTTATGACGTAAATCATCGTTTCTCAAATTTTTAGTGTTCTGACGACCAAAAACTTTTAAATAAACTTGGATGCGACCTTTTCATCCACTTTCATTTTTGGCATAGAATTTTAATTTGTGTCAAGAAAGGACCAAAAGAATTTTTTTCAAACGTAGATTTTGAAAACCACCGATAGGTTTTTCCCAGTTGGCTGTTAAGTCACATATAGACAGGGCCAACAAAACCTTAATTAAGACAAAAAAGATTAAATTGAATAGGCTGTATCGATTTGTAACGCCACTAAATAAGTGCAGTATTTTTCTCTATCTCTTCTACGGTCTACAACCCGACATAGTATATCGCGTGTGGTGACTTGTTTTTGAAATAAGCTTCAAATGTGAAAAACAAAAAGTCCATCTAGTTTCTGCTGTTATGTGGACAACGAAACTTTTTTGACAGCTGCTGGCGACCTTCGGGTTGCATTTTTTCTTATACCAAATTCTACAGTAAAAACACTATAAAAAAATTATTGCAGAAATATATGGCTGAGCATTGGGCTGAATCTTAAATTCTCAAAAAAAAAATAATTACAATCCAACAATTTTCTTCATAGTTTAATTTAAAAAAATTTCAAGAAAGAAAGTTAAAAAACGAACAGAAATTAACTTAAGAATTTTTTTATTTTTTAAAGAAAAGAAAGGGGCTATATTAAAAACTAAAAGGAACAAAAATAAAAGTCTCATAATAATCCAGATTTAAAAATGAACAGAAATTACTATGAACGAATTAACGAAATTTGAATTAAACGAATGCTCGCATCAAACATAGTGATTAGAAATACTGCTATGGATGAATAGATGAATCCTAAAACGAACAGAAAATAAAATTAATAATCCAGTCGAACTTAAAGCAAACACAAACTACCATGTATAAGAGTAGAACTACTATCCACCTAAACCCTCTGAAGCTAGGGTGCTATTTTCGCTCGCTTTACTGAAAATCAAGTATGTTTTAAAGAGATTCTCTGATCATTATAATTGTTAGGAATCAAAGATTACTCAGACTTTCTGTAGTTAATATCTTCTTTTTGTAAGCAATCAACCTAGTTGAAGTACTCTGAAATGCCGTAAAGTATTATCCATTCTTTTAAAAACGTTATGTACAAATTTATAGAAAACCAACTGTCAAATCATTTGTAGATTCATCAATTTTAAATATTGCTTCGGCAAACTAAACAGGCTGCTTTAAAAAATTACCTACGTCCATTTAAAGGTTTTATTTAGGCATGGAAGTACGGAAGGGGGCAGGGGAGGTAGCTGCCCCCCAATGAACTTCAAATTTACACTAGATATGGCTGAAAAAGCAAATAGTTGAAAAGGTAGATGGCTAAAAAAGCAGTTGATCAAAGGAAGATGTTTGAAAAAGCTAGAAATAAACAGCTGGAATGACAGAAAAAGTCAAGCAAGAAGCAATTATCCATAATGTCTCGGAAAGATTTAGCTCTAATCCAAGAAGATTGATAAAGAAGCTTATTGGTGATTTATAATTTTTGGTGATTACTTATTAGTAAAGATTTCATAGGTATGATAGAACTTGCTGGCAATGTAAGGTTTTGTGAACTGCCAATATAACTTCAGCCCCCCTCTCTTCATCGCAGAATTGGGCAGGCATTGTAAGCTATGTCGTGGGGACGTATATTGTTCTTATGAAAGGGATGCTCGTATAAATTTCAGAGAGAGCTCATTTGAACAGAAATTAAAAGTTTTAGTTCATTTTCTCAGAGTGAAAAAAGATCGGAGGGCATTAGCCCCTCCCGCCCTCCACGCCTTTGGGTTTATCGGATGGATAAACCCGTCCGATAAAAATTTGACGTGACAATTTTGTTAAAAATAGTTCAAACATCAGATATTAAAACTCCAAGGTCAAAATAACCCCCCAGGTCCCAGGGACAGGAGTTGTAAGTTGTGCTCTGGGGATATATATGGTTCTTATAGAAGGGTTGCTCGTATAAACTTCAGAGAGGGCTCATTTGATTGAAACTTGAACGTTATAGTTCATTTTTAAAGAGTCAAAAGGGACCGAAGGGTAATTAGGCCTCCCCCACGCTCTTTTTTCCCAAACCCATCGGATAAAAATTTCGAGATAGCCATTTTGTTAAAAATAGTTCAAACATCAGATATTAAAATCTCCGAGGTTGACACAAACCCATTTTTTTTACTTTGATATTGTTACTTTGATACCAGTTTTGATGCTTTGATAGCATTTGATTTTTTTTAAGTTTGCTTTTGAAATAAGGAATTTTAAAAACTTGAAGCTTTTTGCAATAACAAACAAACAAAAATTATTGAAAAAAAAACTTTCGAAAAATAAGTTTTTCAAAGAAAAGTAAAGGCCATTTTAAACTTAAGCTCAGCAGATACAAATACCTGTTGAAATTAAAACTCAAAACGACCAGAAATTACTATTAAAGAATAAATGAAACCCAAAACGAACAGAAATTAGATAAACAATCATAGCAAAAAACATACAACAAGTAATAATTTAAATGAATAAATAGATCTTAAAGCGAGTAACGCTTAAATTCAATATGAAAATCAAGCTTGAAACGACAAAAAATATTTTGCTATTGAAGCAGAAATGAAACCTAAAATGAACAGAAATCAAATAAACAATCAATACAAGCAAACATACAGTATATGTTATTGTAAACTAATAAATAAATCTTAAAGCGAGTGAAACTGATATTGAATATTCAAATCAAGCTTGAAATGAACAAAAATCACTACAAACAAGAGTTTGGGTATCACCTCCTTCTCTCACTGTATAAGTCTAACAAGGGCGGATCCAGGATTTTTTCGGGGGGGGGGGGATTTTACTAATTTTTGACTTTCGGGGGGGGGGGGGTTTACTAATTTTTGACTCAGTTTTCGACTAATTTTACTGATTTTTACCTAGGTTTTACTAATTTTCGACTCGGTCAAAAATTTCGGGGGGGGGGGGTTCAAACAGGGTACCCCCCCCCCTGGATACGGCCTTGAAGCCTAAAACCTACTGCGTCATTGGCGCTTTACTGAAAACTATATGTGTCTTGAACAGTCTTGGAAAGTATAAACAACATCAAACTGAACATTTGATGTATAATGATATTTATTGTTGAAAGATCCATCAGTTCAACAATTTATTTCGCTGTAATTTTATTTTCAATGATGTAAGAACTGGAAAAGAAAATATTTGTAATATAATTCGTTTTCAGTTAAGCGCCAATGACGCAGTAGGCTTTTGGTTTTTATAATAGGCAGCACAATCGCGCTGCCTAAGTAAAGAACGATGTTGGCACAATGTAGTATTTATTATTTATTATTCAAAAAAACTTTTGCACGAAATAAGTTTTTCAAAAAAAGTAAAGAGCTCCATTAAACCAAAAATAGAATCAAATAATCTACCAAGCATACAACTACCACAAATCAGTATCAATAAATAAATGATACCCGAAACAAACAGAAATTAAAATATGTCAAACTCAAAACGAGCAGCAATTTATCTGAGTAGGGATCTAAACTTTATGCTTTCTAAAGGCCAGAATGTAATTTGCACTTTACTGAAAAAAATTTCAAATGAATTTACTGAAAAAAAATGCGCATTGGCAGTTTAATATGCATATGCTGATATTTATTCCTTAAAATCGTAATTAATTTTTTTCTTAAAATTATAAGTGAAAACATTTAAAAGAAATTTTTTTCAGTAAAGTACAAATTATATTCTGGCTTTTAGAAAGCATAGGGTTTACAGCCCTTTACTTTTTTTATTCTTTACTTTGTTTTTAAAACTTATTTGTGCAAAATGTTTTTTTGATTAATTTCTGTTCGTTTTATATTGACACAGTCTTTTTCAGGAAGAAAAACTGAGCCTCTTCTGAAGTTAAACAACCATTCCTTCCATAAAAACCTTCAATACTCCTTGGGCATAACTTACAACCCTTGCCCCTAAACTATGGGATGTTTTTGGGGAAAGGAAGGGCGTGGGAGGGGTATTAGTTTTCCTCCAATCACTTTTGATTATTAAAAAGGGCACTAGCCCTACGAAGTTTCTATTACAACGCTCTAAAAAAACCTTATATGCCCCAGGGCATAATTTACAACCATTGCACTGAGGTTTTTTTTCTGGGGGGGGGGGGGTATCATCCTCAAAGACATAATATGCAGAAATTTCAACTACGTTAAAAAAATTGCTATCTCAAAATTTTGATCGGATGTGTTGGGGGAAAGGGGGGGTGTAAGAGGGGACTAGTTGCTCTCCAATCAGTTTTGATTAGCCTATTAAAAAGGACACGAGCCCTTTCAATTTACAATGGAAGGAGCCTTTTCTGAAGTTTCTACGACAACATTTTCAGGAAAAAACCTTATGTGTCCCCAGGACATAGCTCACAACCTTAGCCCTGAGGGCTCTGGGGGGAGTGTCGTCCTCAAAGACCAAATTTCCGGAAATTTCATCTACGTTGAACAAAATGGCTATCTAAAAATTTTAATTGGGGCTAGTTGCCATCCAATCACTTTTGACTATTAAAAAGGGAACTAGCCCTTTCAGTTTCCAATCGAATGAGCCCTTTTTGAAGTCTCTACGAAAATGCTTTCTATAAGAACCTTATATGCCCCCAGGGCATAACTTACAACCCTTGTCCCGAGGGGTTTGGAGGGTTTGTCATCCTCAAAATCCTTAGTTCCGAGATTTCTAAATACTTTGAACAAAATGCCTATCTCAAAATTTTAATGGAATGGATTTAGGGAAATGGTGGTCGTAAGAGGGCAGATAATTGCTCTCCACTCACTTTCGACTATTAAAAAAGGCACTAGCCCTTTCAATTTCTAATCAAATAAGCCCTTTTTGAAGTTTCCAGGACAACACTTTCTATAAAACCTAATATGCCCCCAGGATATAACTTACAACCCGTGCTCTGAGGGGGTTGTCATCCTAAAAGACCTAATTTCCAGAACTTTAAACTACGTTGAACAAAATGAATATCTCAAAATTTTGATTTGGTGTGTTTGGGGAAATGGTTGGCGTGAGAGGGGGGTTAGTTGCCCTCCAATTACTTTCAAGTATTCAAAAGGGCACTAGCCCTTTCAATTTTCAATCAAATGAGCCATTTTTGAAGTTTTACGACAATACTTTCTATAAAAACCTCCTATGTCCCCAGGGCATAACTTACAACCCTTGCCCTGAGGGCTGTGGGGGGTTGTCATACTCAAAAAAATAATTCCCAGAACTTAAAACTACGTTGACAAAAATGGCTATCTAAAATTTTTGATTTGATGTGTTTGGGAAGAGGGTGGGCGTGAGAGGGGGGTTAGTTGCCCTCAAATTACTTTCGACTATTGAAAAGGCCACTAGCCATTTCAATTTCCAATGGAATGAGCCTTTTTTAAGTTCCTACGACAACGTTTTCTATAAAAACCTTATATGCCCCCAGGGCATAACTTACAACCCTTGTCCTGAGGGTTGTGGAGGGGGGGTGTCATCCTTAAAGACCTAATTTCTAAAACTTTCAACTGCGTTGAACAGAATGGCCATCTAAAAATTTTAATTGTATGTGTTTGTAGACCCCGGCGCCGCGGCGATGAAGGAAGACCGGCGGCGGCGGGGCCGAAACAGCGCGCCGCTGATAAGATGTCTGTGGCGCGCCGCCGGCGCGATCAATGTTGACTGCAAACATTAATGTTTTCCTCAGTCTTTCTCAAATCACAGCTTAAATTTACAACAGATTCGAGTCTATTCATGAGTTCAAAAATTCACAAGTCGCCTGCTGGGAACTGGTCTTCTTTGTTATTCAAGGTTTAATTTTAAAATATATGTACAAAATAAACATAAATAGAGGGTAAACGCCAGAGACACAAGGTCGAATGACAAAAACCCACTACATTAATCGGAATAAACCTATTTGACAACAAGAAATAAATAAGAGTTATTCCATGACTCACCAATAGACGGGCATCCACCACACAAACCCACCGACACCGGGCAAAGATCCACCGAAAACACACCAATAAAAAAAAAACAGGCGAGCAAGGGTAAGCGATGACCGGTAGCTCACAGTGCAAAACACCCAACAAAACAATATTAACAAATGTACCCAGTTCATTAATATATTATTAATTCTTGGATTTATTTATAAGGATAGAATGAAGTTGCTTTTTTATATTTGGAAGAGATTTGCTGCAATCAATAAATGGTAGATAAAGACACCATGAACCCGTGATTAAAAATAATGGCGAGAACCGTGATCTCTCTGTGCTTAATTTTAGGTGCTGAATGTTCCATTTATGTCGGGTTTCATAAGCATGGGCACGTTGCACAGGGAAAAAATTATTCGAACGAAAGTACGGAGGTAATTCCGACCGGTCATATTTTACCTTAAATAAAAAAGAATTAAGGGTGAATATCTGTGAAACAGGCAAAATATTAGTTAGAGTATATAGTTTCAGTTTTACTCTCATTAGGATGCGAAGACGGTGATGGTAAATATTTCTGTAAAATTAGAGGAGCCCGGTTTTGAAGAATTTGTATCGGTTTCACATGACATCTGAATGTTGCCAAATATATCAGAGGACAATACGTAAGATGGGAATGAACCAACGCAAAATAAATTAGACGTAGGATTACATATGGGAAAAAAAATGCTGAAACTTTCGCATTATACCAATCTCATGAGCAACTTTATCCCGTAATCTGTTACAATGTTCATTATATGACAGATTTTCATCAATAATAATACCCAGATACCGGAGCGAAGTTATCCTTTGAATTTGAATATCTGTAGCATGATCAAATATTGTTGAAATTCCTTGTGTATTCTGCCCAATTCTACTATAAATGATAAACCTGGTTTCTGATGCATTTAATGACAAACGATTAGCTTTTAGCCATACAAGAAGTTGTGAAAATAGGATTTGCAGCCTCTCGTTGAGATCCTCTTCCGACTGTCCAGTAAGTGATGATCCAGTATCGTCAGCAAAAAGAACATTCAGACCATGGTTTTCTGTCGCTGATGGAAAGTCATTTATGTATATATTATAAAAAACAGTGGTCCCAGGATTGAACCTTGCGGGACACCAATATTTGACAACAGACATGGATCCGAAACTGTGTCGTTGATCATAGTCACTTGGGAGCGACCACTTAGGTAAGATGCGATAAAACCGTACGCTGGTCCTCGTATCCCACCATGGTTTAATCTGTACAACAATATTTCATGGCATAACGATACGAATGCCTTCTCAAGGTAAAAAAATATACTCGCCGGGATCCATTTTTTGTCTAGACATTCGTGAATAAATTGTACCATAGTTAATATAGCATCCTGCGTATTATGCTTTATTCTAAATCCATATTGTGTTTTTGAAAAATAATCTTTTGAACAGAGAAAATTATACATTCGATTATAATAACATCGCTACATTAGTTTAGAAAAACCCGAAAGAATAGAATAGAATCTATAATTCGAGCAAATAGTCTTGTCATCACTTTTATATAGCGGTAACACTTTCGCTTTTTTGAAAGAATCCAGAAAAGTTCCCGATCTAAATGACAGATTTATTATATGACACATAACTTTATTAATACTTGGTAAAATGGGTTTAACAATATTGGTCGACGATTCATCAATCCCCGGGGAATTTTCATTCTTTAAAAGCTTACCAACCTTAGCAAGCTCTTCCTCTGTTACCGGAGTTAAAAACATATATTTTTCAGAAGGACTTCCTAGGTACGTACGATAATTACATTGCCCATGGGACATATTACGTTAGAACTTATTAGCTACTGACTGCCCGATTGACACGAAATGAAAATTTATGTAATTTGCCATTTCTAGTTCCCTTTCAATTGTATTACCATAGGCATCCCGTATGTTTGATGGTGAAGAAGACGTCCGCGATCGATTTAGACATGAGTTGATTAGTTCCCAAGTTTTCTTTGAGGACTTACTTACTTCATTAAAAGAATCGAAATAAAATTTCATTTTAGCATTACGTATTATTTTTGAAAGTAGGTTTTTATGATTTTTGAAAGTTCTTCTATTTTCTTCACTTGGGAAAGACATTAAGGTTTTATAGATTGTTTTTATGTTTTATTGACGTCAAAAGGGCGGGCGATATCCATGGTTGGATGGGTTGATTATATTTCCGTTTTCTTTTTTTTACTCTGGGCACGACTCATCAAGCGCAGCCTTAAATCCTGCTAAAAAATAATCCGTCGTAGAGTTTATTTAATCAGCATCAAAAATAGGAGACCAATCAGTCAAATTCAGTTTATCCTTTAAACATACTAGATTTTTTTTTTATCAATAATCCGGGTTGCTGTGTCTGGTGATTTTATTTATGAAACTAGTATCTCACATCAGAAATTAACAAAAACTGACCAGAGAAATCCGTCAGAACAACCTGTGAAGACGTGGCTGGTGTAGTTAAAAGTATGCTGTCAATGAGAGTTGCACTAGTCGATGCAACACGCGTTGGAATTGTACACGAAGGAATTGGGGAATTCGATGTCATTAATGTAATAAATTCTGTTGTATGGGTATTTTCTTTGAATTCCAGTAGGTTTATACTAAACCCCCCCCCTCCTAACCACAACATCCTCATCGTCCAAACATGCTAGTAAAGACTCCAGAGATTGCAAAAAAGCGGTATTGGGGCCGACGGGGGCTTATACACAACACAAACTTGAATTTTTTTTTGTCCCAAGCCGACATTCAACAGCCAGTATTTCACACACTTTTTCAACATTATATTTTTTCAGTTCTGGCAGTCGCTCAAACTGCACTCCATCGTTCAAAAATAACCCAAGGCCACCCTTTTCATGGACTAGTCGATTCTTATCAATGAATTTATATCCCGGGATTTTCACATTATATTTTGTCTCATCATTATTAAATGTTTCACAAATCCCCAAAATGTCAATTGGATTTGCTGGTAATAAATTTGTTAGTTCATCAATAGAACTCATGAGTCCTTGTACATTCACAAACCCCATTCGCAATGAATTATCTTCAAGTCTGTTTATTTCGATGACTTACGATGACGGTCTTACTTTAGAAAAAGTGTTGTTTTCTCTTTGACCGAATACATGAAAAGTTTCAGAAAGTAAAGATAGGTTAAGGGGTTTTCCCTCCAAATCCACCAGTCTATCGGCCCCCCCCCGCACCCGCCAACTTTAAAGTCAACTAAATAATATTCGAAAGATACCACCCCAAGCCTGTAAGCCCGCGTGACAAGGAGCCCGTACCACTGCCGAGTCATGAAAACCTATTATGCTTATCATCCTTCGAGAAGACCTAAGTTGAGAAGGTATAAGTAGAACAGAAATAACTGGGGTAGAAATAATCAAAAGAAACTTGAACAAAAAATTTATCTTCAAGTCTGTTTATTTCATCAGGAGAAACGTACGATGACGGTCTTATTTTAGAAAAAGTGTTGTTTTCTCTTTGACCGAATACATGAAAAGTTTCAGAAAGTAAAGATAGGTTAAGAGGTTTTCCCTCCAAAGCCACCAGTATATCGGTCCCCCCCCCCCGCACCCGCAAACTTTAAAGTCAACTAAATAATATTCGAAAGATCCTACCCCGTGCCAGTAATCCCACGTGACAAGGAGCCCGTACCACAGCCGAGTCATGAAAACCTATTATGCTTATCAGTAGTAAGGGGCCAATTCGTTTCACCAGTGATTGCGTAATATGCCTTACCAGGGTCATTTGCCTATTACAATGAACTCTACATGGCTTGGCAGACATGTTTTTTATTATGACATTGATTTTTGTGTGTCAGTCGATTAG
The DNA here is from genome assembly GCF_049724085.1 of Artemia sp. Qi Xiang Cuo. Taxonomy (NCBI): domain Eukaryota; kingdom Metazoa; phylum Arthropoda; class Branchiopoda; order Anostraca; family Artemiidae; genus Artemia; species Artemia sp. Qi Xiang Cuo. Next base: position 52,318,030 of record NC_142804.1, on the reverse strand, counting down.
AGAAAGTTGGTGGTTAGTCCAATATAATAACTTGATTGGTCGGTTTTCTAAAAAAACTTGCCATGGTATAATGTACTCAATTAAAAAAAAACAAAAAACGATATAATGTCCCTACACTGCATTCCAATTTTCATTATGTTTTAAGACATTGTTTATAGTACACCATATATTTTTAACTTTTGAAAACAATGGATTTGTCAATTTTCAATGTGAGTACACTTTTCATTCTTTTATTTCCCAAAAAAAAACTAAAGAAAAACGTTTTACTAGTAAATTCAAATTTCAGAGGGACTTAGCCCCCCTCCCCTCCAACAATACAAAATCTTAAGAATATGACGAATATATTCGATAGAAACGTCAAATCACGCTTTTTTCTATTATGTAAATAAAATCTCTCCACCATAGGTATGTTTACAGGTCTTAATTGTTTTGAAAAACACATCTTTATCATTCGGAAACAAGCTTTTTCCTAACATGATGTATTTTTCTGCTTTGAATGAAAAGCTTGTGTGTTACAAAGAGTGTGAGAGTTTTGGGGGGGGGGTTAAATGTCACGGGCTCTTGCTATAACCGGGGTTTGTCGACTTCTGATGTCACGGCGGATGACTTTGGGAGAAAAAAATGGCGTGGGAGGGGGCCTAATTGCCCTCCATTTTTTTTTTGGCTTACTTAAAAAAGACATTGGAACTATTAATTTCCGTTCGAATGAGGCTCCAGATAGGAGCTTTTAAATTCTATAGTAGGGTTCTCTGATGGTGTGATTTTCATTAAAGTTCTATGATTTTTAGAGGGTGTTTTCCCCCTTTTTCGAAAACAAGGCAATTTTTCTCAGGCGCGTAACTTTTGACCGCTATAGCTAAACTTGATGAAACTGATATATTTGAAATCATAACGATACGCTAAAGTTTTTATTGTTTAAAAAAAAATAAAGTTGTGAGACAAGGTCAAACTTTAGCGTAAAGAGCGATGAGATGAGGAGGGAGGCACTCCCTTTCATATAGTGACTAATTTATGTTCGTTTTAATGTCGCTCCTTACTTTCAGTTTTAAAAATTTGTTTCTTTTTTTTTATTTAATTTCTGATCGTTTTTTTAGTTAATGCAGCTTCTATTTGCATAAAAATTTTACTTTTATTTTGCTAAATGGATCTCTTTACAAATTAACTTACTTAACTAACTTCTATATTCCTGTATTTTTCTTCTGGCAAAATATAAAAAGTTTCATTTTTTTCCAGCTTTTAGGTTTAAAGTAGTTTAATAGATTTTTCGTTTTCGCTTTATATGACTGGTCTTTTTTAAATAGAAAAAATAAAATCTATTAGGGTTTTACATTCATCTTTAAAATAAAAAAAAAAAAAAAAATCGGTTAAATTTTTATCAGGGGCTTTCCCGGTTTTTAGTTAAAATAATATCAATAAAAGTTATATATATTTAGAGAAAGAATTAAAAACACATTATCTTTATAAGGTTATTAACATAAAAATTCCGTTTTTAAAAGTTTGGATTACTATTGAGCCGTGTCGCTTGTTTTTTTTTATTGTTTTTTTTTCTATTAAGTATATGTTATTAAGTATATTATGGGGAGGGTTATACCCATATTAAAAAACACACACATTAACTTAAAAATAAAAAAAAAAAATTTTGATTCACAACCCTCTGAATCACAAAGACCATTTTTAATTAGAATATATAGCTCTTTTGAAAGCACTAAAAAAAAAAATTGTAGCGTAAAGAGCGAGGTATTGACTTGGGAGAGAGAGAACCCCCCTCACATACATTATAATTTCTGTTCGTTTTTATTTAGCAGTATGAAATTAATAATAGGAGCACCTTAATGAGCAATAAACAAGAGGAGGAGGAGGACAAAATTTGACCTCTATTCTCTAGAAACTATTCTATAATAATTCTATTTCATTTTCTTTCATTAACCAAATTAGCAGTATATAATGGAATGCTTATAACACTGAAATAGCTTATCATACATTTCTAAAAAACCTTACCTTGTAACTTCTCGCTTCTAGCCTAGACGTTTTCTAATGCAATAATCCAATATTCCTTTAAACAAAGTAACTATATGAAAACATACAATTTGCTATTTCACAGATGACAAGCATTCATAAACTGGAGTATGTTTTGCAGTAAGCTTTTGCGCACATCCGCTCCTTATCAGATCTCCCATCGTTACATTTGAATTTTAATCCGCTCGATAGCTATAATTTGAATTTTAGGTGGGGTTCTTGTGACAGGATGTGTATTTCCAATAAGATATATTAACACATAGGAAGAAGGTTTTTAGTAATCTCCAATTATGTCTTCACAGTGTTGTCAAGAAATATTATTTGGGACGAACTCATTTCATTGAAACACTTAGGTGTTTTCGAGAAAGAATTTGAGGCTGTTCTATTTGAACAGTGTTGTGAAGTCAGATATCCCAACTCGAAAGGGTATCGATCCTCCTACCTCGAAGGAAGCTCCCGGTTCCCAAGGTGAAGAAACTTTTTTATAATTTAATTTCTGATCGCGGGGGGGGGGGGCTGGGCACTGTTGAAGTTGTTTTCACGTAAAAATCTATTTTCTGTCCGTTTTTAAGTTTTGATGTTGCTCCTTACTTTCAGTTGATTTGGGAGCTTGGAGGACCTTTGAAGACCGGTGGCTTCCTTCGGGGTTGGGGCGGGGGTATCGGAGCCCTTTGGGGTTGTGGTAGGGGACCTCACAACACTGTTCAAATTGAACTTGTGTATTATAACGACTACTGAGTTTCACCCTCAAATCCTCTTCTAAAATCATCTTTTAAATCATCTTTTAAAATGTCTCTAACTGTTTCACCGAAATAATTCCCTAAAATAATAATTTGTTCTGAAAAGATATAATAAAGCCTTAAAAAAGTATTATAATGGGGGCTCAGGAGCCATTGTGGGGCCGGGGGCCCCTTTGGGAGCCCAGAGAACGTTTGAGGACAGGGGGGTTCGTTCGGGGTTGGGTGGGGGGATCGGAGCCCTTTGGGGTTGTAGTAAGGGACCTCACAACACTGTTCAAGTGTAACTTGTGTATTATAACGACCACAGAGTTTCACCCTCAAGTCCTCTTCTAAAATCATCTTTTAAATTATCTTTTAAAATGTCTCTATCTGTTTCACTGAAATAATTCTCCAAAATAATAATTTTTTCTGAAAAGATATAATTAATCCTTAAAAATTATTATAATGGGGGACTCAGGAGCCATGGGTGCGCCGGGGGGCCCTTTGGGATCCCAGAGAACCTTTGAGGACCGTGGGCTTCCTTCGGGGTTGGGTTGGGGGGATCGGAGCCCTTTGGGGTTGTGGTAAGGGACCTCACAACACTGTTCAAGTGGAACTTGTGTATTATAACGACCACAGAGTTTCACCCTCAAGTCCTCTTCTAAAATCATCTTTTGAATCATCTTTTAAAATGTCTCTAACTGTTTCACCTAAATAATTCCCTAAAATAATAATTTGTTCTGAAAAGATATAAAAAAGACTTAAAAATTATTAAAATGGGGGACTCATGAGCCATTGGGGCGCCGGGGGCCCGTTTGGAGCTCAGAGAACCTTTGAGGACTGGGGACTTCCTTCGGGGTTGGGGTGGGGGGGGGGGGCCTCGGAGCCCGGTGGGGGTTGGGTAAGGGACCTCACAACACTGTTCAAATGGAACTTGTGTATTATAACAACCACAGAGTTTCACCCTCAAGTCCTCTTCTAAAATCATCTTTTAAATCATCTTTTAAAATGTCTCTAACTATTTCACCGAAAAAATTCCCTAAAATAATAATTTGTTCTGAAAAGATATAATAAAGCCTTAAAAGGTATTATAATGGGGGACTCAGGAGCCATTGGGGCGCCGGGGGCCCTTTGGGAACCCAGAGAACCTTTGAGGACCGGAGGTTTCCTTTGGGGTTGGGGTGACCCCGACCAAAGAGTTTCACCCTCAAATCCTCTTCTAAAATCATCTTTTAAAATGTCTCTAACTGTTTCACCGAAATAATTCCCTAAAATAATAATTTGTTCTGAAAAGATATAATAAAGCCTTAAAAAGTATTATAATGGGGGACTCAGGAGCCATTGGGGCGCCGGGGGCCCTTTGGGAGTCCAGAGAACCTTTGAGGACTGGGGGCTTCCTTCGGGGTGGGGGTGGGGGGATTGGAGCCCTTTGGGGTTGTGGTAAGGGACCTCACAACACTGTTCAAATGGAACTTGTGTATTATAACGACCACAGAGTTTCACCCTCAAGTCCTCTTCTAAAATCATCTTTTAAAGCATCTTTTAAAATGTCTCTAACTGTTTCACCGAAATAATTCCCTAAAATAATAATTTCTTCTGAAAAGATATAATAAAGCCTTAAAAGGTATTATAACGGGGGACTCAGGAGCCATTGGGGCGCCAAGGGGGCCGTTGGGGCGCCCTGAGACCCTTTGAGGCCGGGGGTCTTCATTCGGGGTTGGGGTGGGGGGCATCGGAGCCCTTTGGGGTTGTGGTAAGGGACCTTACAACACTGTTCAAATGGAATTTGTCTATTATAACGACCACTGAGTTTCACCCTCAAATCCTCTTCTAAAGTCATCTTTTAAATCATATTTTAAAATGACTCTAACTGTTTCATTGAAATAATTCCCTAAAATAATAATTTGTTCTGAAAAGATATAATAAAGCCTTAAAAGGTATTATAATCGGGGACTCCGGAGCCTTGGGGGCGCGGGGGGGCCCTTGGGGCGCCCATATACCATTTGAGGCCGGGGGTATCCTGTCGGGGTGGGGGGGGGGGGATTGGAGCCCTTTGGGGTTGTGGTAGGGGACCTCACAACACTGTTCAAATGGAACTTGTTTACTATAACGACCACAGAGTTTCACCCTCAAGTCCTCTTCTAAAATCATCTTTTAAATCATCTTTTAAAATGTCTCTAACTGTTTCACTGAAATAATTCCCTAAAATAATAATTTGTTCCGAAAAGATATAATAAAGCCTTAAAAGTATTATAATGGGGGACTCAGGAGCCATTGGGGCGCCGCGGGCCCTTTGGGAGCCCAGAGAACCTTTGAGGACCGGGGGCTTCTTCGGGGGTTGGGGTGGGGGGATCGGAGCCCTTTGGGGTTGTGGTAGGGGACCTCACAACACTGTTCAAATGGAACTTGTGTATTATAACGACCAAAGAGTTTCACCCTCAAATCCTCTTCTAAAATCATCTTTTAAAATGTCTCTAACTGTTTCACCGAAATAATTCCCTAAAATAATAATTTGTTTCTCGTGCAACTCGACCCCATTTAACTAATCCCCGTGTAACTGAATCCGCATGTAACTGAACCCTCGTGCAAGTCAACCCTCGTGCAACTCAACTCCCTCAAAACACTTTTCAGGCATTTCTTGTTAATTTTTTTTATTTCTAAACTATTTAAAATTGACAACACTGTGCAAATCATCACTTGTTTATTATACAGTACACATTCATCCCATCTCCTCCAAAACACTTTTCAGTCATTTTTTGTTAAAATTATCCAATCACTAATTACCCCTTTTTTTTCTCCACCTTCAAATGTTCCTTTAGTACCTACGCAATTAGACTAAGTCATCGCCCAGTTAACACTAAGATGTAAATTGAGTAACCCTCTCGCAATAACGAACCAAACCAGATTATACCCACCTAACCAGATCAAAAAATGGCGGTCACACTAACTTGATTAGTAATTGGATTCAGATATACTACGAATGGACTTTCAGTCCTACATTCACGGGTTTATGCAAAGTGTTATGAGCTTCATTGAAAAAATACCAGTTTAAAAAAAATAATAAATAAACATGTATCCATGAGTTTGACCTCCAAAAAATGAGTGTCACAATAGAAAACCTGTCTGCCAAGCCATGTAGGGTTCATTGCAATAGGTGACTGGCCCTGGTAACCCAATTACTTGAAAATATACACACATATCCATGCCTCAGGCTTGTGAAAGTGCAGGTATATTTTCAAGGAATTGGGGCCTTACTACTTCAGTTATCTGCGTAAAAACTTTGAATTTAACTTTGAACTTAGAAGCTTAATTTTTTCATAATGCTCTTTGCCTATATCTGTTTTGTCACCTTTAAAACAGTTGAAATGGGCGACTTTGACATTGATTTTTTTTTTTTTTTGCTCTTTTGGATTCCTAAAAAGCCTTCTTGTATTAAAAACTGGTTTTTAATAACAATTTAAAAAAAAAGGAATTATTGGGTACGGATGCTCGGTATGGGCCAGTAATTTCATCGGCAACTATGAAAGGATACAAATTGTTCAGAATAAAGCAATCAGAGTACTCGGAGAGATGTGCCATTGTGAAAGCACTGCCCAATCTTACAAAAAATTTGGCATTCTGAATGTTGGGCAGCAGCGTGATTATCAGTTATCAATTTTTGTCTATCAGTGTCTGAATATGTTATCTCCTGAGTACTTTTGGAACATATTTTCCCGCAAGTTTCTCTACTGCGAATATTCTATACAAAATGTAGACAATTTGGTCAGCGAGATACAACATACAACAAGATCAGGTTATGCTTTTCGGAACACTGCTGTTTTGGTATGGAATGGTCGCCCAGATGGTATTAGAGCGGCTAACAGCTTAATTTCATTTAAAGTATAATCATCTACTGAACAAGTACAGTCAAAACTCTCCAAAAGTGACCCCGCGTACCTCAGCGCCTCTAGAGGGAAAATATTGTACTACTTAATCGCTCCAAGCCAATAAATTAAGTTTAATACAGCTTTTACGGAACAATTATAACCACCTACGGAACTTGTGATATAGTCGCCAGGTTCGCATAGGTATGGAATCGTCTCCGAAGACGCGGACAAAGGGTAACTTTTTGTGTGTGTAGAGGATAGGTTTTGTCAGTACTTGTTCAGTATGTGTTTATATTTTGGTTTCATTTAAGAAAAAGTTAAAGTATTTTTTGTTGAAAATGGAAGATTATTTTTGGAGATTGGGGGGAGGAAGGGGGGGAGAATGGTTAGAGTGTGACAATGTAAATTGTTTTCTTGACTTTTTTTTCCTTACCCTTTTTTTTGAAAAAATAAGAATTTATTAATAATTATTATTGTTTTTGTTTTTTTATTAAATGACAGTTAGAAGATACAGCCACCAACAGGATTTTTTTTAAATCTTAATGTGGTTGTCTAGTTATTTCTGATGTTTGTTGAATGTTTTTTTTTGTAAATTAAAATGTCTATGTCTCTAAAAAAAAAAACAAAAAAAAACTCATAAATACCTAATATCAGTCAAATTATAAAGTGTATCTAAAAGGAGTAAACTTATCAAATTGAAAAATACATGATGAACACTTCACATGAGACAGACACTTCACATCACACTTCAATTACTATGAAACAAAAAATACTTAATGGTTTATTCAGTATGAAGAAAAATGAAGTGCCAGCTATTTTCAAACAGTTCGTGGTAACGAACTGTAAGTAAGGAGTGACCCGGCTCAATGGTAACCGATACTCGAGAAAATGGAGTTTTGATACCAATAGATACCTCAAAAGAATCATATTTTAATGCTGATTTCAAATATATAAGTTTCATCAAGTTTAGTGCTAGACATCAAAAGTTAAGCGCCTGAAAAAATTTGGCTGATTTTCGAAAAAAGGGGAAAAGACCCCCTTAAAGCTATAGAACCTTAATGAAAATAACACCATCATATTCAGCGTATCAGAGAACGCTACTGCACAGGTTTCTAGCTTCCATCTAAAAAAAATTGGAATTTTGCATTTTTGCCGATCAGAAAAAAGGTCACGGATTCGTGTTTATTTGTTTTTTTGTTGTTTTTTTTTCCCCAGGGGTGATCATATCGACCCAGTGGTCCTAGAATATTGTGGGAGGGCTCATTGGAATGGAAATTAAAAGTTCTAGTGCCCTTTTTAAGTGACCAAAAAAAATGGAGGGCAACTAGGCCCCCTCCTACGCTCATTTTTTCCCAAAGTCCCTTGATCAAAATTTTGAGATGGGCATTTTGTTCAGCATGGTCGAAAATATGATAATTATGTCTTTTAGGATGACTTAATCCCCCAAATTCCCCGAGGGGAGGGCTGAAAGTTATGAACTCTATCCAATGTTAACATATAGTATTGGTTATTGGGAAGTATACAGACGTTTTCAGGGGGGATTTTTTTTTGTAGTGGGTGGGGGGCCGGGGGGTATGTGGGAGGATCTTTCCATGAAGGAAGTTTTCATGTGGAAAGGGAAATTGCTATGAAAGGGGCACCGGATTTCCCAATATTATTTTTAAAAAAAGATCAGAAATTATATATAAAAAAACAAGTTTTTCAACTGGAAGTAAGGAGCAACATCAATACTTAAAACGACAGAAAACATTAGTATATGATTAGGTTCACCCCTAGTCAA